>NC_079371.1:15872500-15922500 GCF_021018895.1 Seriola aureovittata | reverse complement strand
TCAGTTTATCTTACACAACATTGACTTAACCTGTTCATTAGAGCTGAAATGACTGATCGATTAATTGATTAGTCAATTGTCAGGAGATCAATCAGCAACTATATGGGGAATTGATTGATTGTTTCAGTCATTTTTCAAGCAATAATGCCAAATATTCTCTAGATCCAGCCTCTCAAATGTGATGATTTGTTGCTTTGTCTTATGTGATAGTAAACTGAATATATTTCGGTTTTGGACTGTTGGTTGGAGGAGTGTGTGATGGACATTTAAGTATTTTCTTTTTTTGTTAATCGTCAAACGATTATTCAAGGAAATAATCTGAAGATCAATTAATATTAGAAAAAAAAATTGTTGGAGCCCTACTATTCACACCTCATTGAAACTTTTATTTTATTTTATTTGCTGCATTAGCAATGATTTGTTTGCCAAAAAGAAAGGAACTTCACTGTATTAACACTGATATCAAGCGTAGGAAAGAAGAAAAGCGGTTGTCAATAGTGACAGTTTGTCAGTCGTCATGTTTTCTTATTTTTTTTACTTTTGTGTGCAGAGTGACATTCAAATGAAAGTACAATCTTCTGTACACGGAGGCACGGTGGGGTTATTTCGTACAGTTGTTAATGGTTGGGATGCCTGTGGATTTCCTGCTTGACAGCTTTTAACAGAAAGTGTCATTTTTTTAATTGATCAGCCCACTGGCTGTCCATCTCAGTGGTTTAGTGTGTGTTGTTATTCACATCAGCTCTCTAAAACTCCAAAGAACCATCAGCAGCATCTTGTGCCTCGCAGAGCTTCATTCAAGATAAATCAGCATTTACAGCACAGCTTCTGCAAAAGGTTATCAGGCCCCTCTGTTGCCCCAAGAGGATCATCGTACTGTAGGTACAGCAGGAGAGGACTGTGTGAGGCGTGCAGTGCAAGTCCTTCCAGCAGCCCTCAACATTTGAATCCAGGGAGATTCATTACCAAACTTCAAGCGTGTATTTAATACGAGTGCCAGTCCAAGACTGTTTAAGTCTTTGATTTTAAATGTACATTCCTTCAAATTGCAGTGTCAAATGCAACCAACTGCTACATTAAAAATGTAAAGCAAGCTTCACCAATAAATGTGTTTTCAGTTACTGAATATGTTCAACAAGCCTCTCCAATCTGCTCTCCAAACAGCAGCAGAAGGAGTCTGACTTTGATGATGTGTGTAATGAAAAAAGCTTCTCTGGAGCCTGGTCGAAAAGCAAAACTGACGTTGTGATTCAGATCTGAGCAGAGAAAAGAAAATCATTTTCACTTCCGACTTTGTCAACAATTGCTGATGCACAGTGACTGCACAGCTGTACTGTACAGCCACTGTGCAACCAGGGGAGGGTTTCTCACTGCGGTGTCCCTGTGACACCACAGAGCAGCAGTCGACTCACTACTGGCACTGTCAGGGTCCTCAACCATGTGGGGTGGAACCAGGCATCCCTCAGCCGACCAGACTGAAGATAATCCAACAGGGAGGGGGAGGGGGAGGGTGAGTGGGAGGGCGTATTCCCAAGAGGGCTAATTAGATCTCTTGTAGTGTTGGTTGAGAGACATTGGAAGAAACTGGAATGTTGTGGGATTTGATGTTATATGCTGTTAGGGTGACTGGAGAAACAGCAGCATCACCCCTTTGATATACTGTACAACGGCACAATTAAAAAAACACTAACCGTAAAAAGTACTGGGCAACATTACTGTTAGTGGAATCCTATCATGCTAATATTATATTGTGTAAACCTTTTATAAAATTGTGTCGTCCAAATCAGTGATTCCAAGGAAGTTATAATTAAACACTTTGCTTAAATGTGTGAAGAGTGTTGCCTGATGTAGAGCACAAAAGTGGAACACAATTTATTACACTGGATTTCAGTTTGATTATTTTATGTTTGAGTGTTGTGCTTACCGTTGTGAAACCGTAAGAAAAGCTGTATATATATTATTTGGTCAAATTTGCCACGGCTTCTACATCAATACTTTGACCACCTCAAACTTAAAACACAGCTGAAGTGAAATAATCGTATCCACAATTTTTCATGATTTGCTTTCATTCCCGTCTGAGCTTTGGTTTAGTTAGAAAAAATATTATACATCAGAGGTAGACTTCCTTCTGTCCATGTTGCTCTTGGATAATTCTAATGCTTTCTTTTTAATATGTAATTTTATGTTGGCAGCCACTTTGTCTTATTCTTGCATTATCGTGTACTCCCATCTTCTTTCTTTCTTTCTGTCTCCCTCCAAACTTTGTTTCCGAGTGAGACTTTGTGCTTCCTCTAAGGTGCTGTGAAATGAGATCACAGCTGTTGTGTGTCTGAGAGCTGTGCATGTGCACGTGTTGAGGAGGAATTAGTCTTTGAAATCTTCACTCTTTGATCAGTGATAATGCAGCCTGCCGTGCTCTCGCTCCTGCTGTGTTGATGTTGAGACAATGTGCAGTCGACAACAAACTGCATCTTCAATGTTTTCCAGCTGGAGAACGACTGTAATCTTACCCAGTATTTCCAATGATGGAAACTGGCACCTGAAGTTGAGTTTAACCCATGTGGCGATGAGGACAAAGTACTCTAAATGTCATGAAGTTCAATGCTCGAGCGTGCTTGTTCTTTAAAAGATATGCTTTACTGGATTTGGGCGCCATATTTGAAGGTCAAACTGTGAAAGTCCAAACAACAACATTACGGGTCCAGCCTCGATGAAACTACAATGGAGAGATGATGCAAAGTCTTAGCAGTTTGCCCAAGGCCCTGCATCATTCATGGAGGTAAACATGATTCTCACGGTTTATTTGTTGTTGTTTTCTTGCCTAAAGTCTTTTCCTGTGTGGTGTGACTCCCTCTCTCCCCTTGTGTTTAGTCAGGACAAGAAAGAGAGCACAATCCTTGATTTGCTTGCTGCTGTCCTCACACACACACACACACACACACACACACACACAGAAGCCCATTTTCCATGTAAAGGTACATTAACTAGTGTGTGTACTTTAATTGGATTTCTCTAGACCACACGAAAAGGCACCTTTTATTCTCCATTCTTTTTTCTCACTAAGTGTCAAACCTTATAGCAGAATTAGCATACTAATTCAGTTTGGTTCCACACATACCAAAGTGCCTCTGTTATCTGCAAACACATACAATATATAACACATGATATATACAGTATAATATATATTTAGCTATGCGTGGCTGTATATGCTTGGTCTTGTTTATTTATTTCAAAATGTTAAATAGATCCACAGATGTCGGTACAGACCAAGTCCTTTGACACCAGATAGAAGATGATTATTTGAGTAGAATGAAATCAAGTCAAGACAGCACTGTGCAGAACAGCTGATGGATGAATACTCTGGCCTGAGAGGGGAACTGAGATGGAGAGACGCAGGACGAAAATGAGTAAAATAAAGTATCCAAATGTGGTAATGATGGCATGATGAACTAGAGTAATGAACTCCTAGTGCATATATCTTCCTCCTCCTGAGCTCATCCCTTATTTCCCCTTAGGAGCAGACACAGAGTCTGCGTCTGATTGGCTCAATGCTTGGCCCATCACCGCAGCATCACTGTGGCACAGATTCAGAGTTGTAAAATAGAGAGAAAGGGACTATTATACTATCAAAATGTTACATTAGCTGCAAATCTCCCCTCCCCTTGCTTTTTGCTCCTGTGTTTTCATTCATCTAACCTTCATTAGTGCCTCCTCTCAGCTCATCAGAGCAAATATATGGATTCAGTTACTGCTAATGTAGCTAATGCGGGTTAAATTTTGAATTCACTTGCACGAAAGATCACCCCACTCTTCTTTCCTGAGCTGGAGGTATGTATCTGAACTACTGATTAGAGTGTACATGTGCCTGTCAGTTGTTTGGCGTGATTATGTGTGTGTGTGTTTGTGTGTATATTTGAGTGTGTCTATCTGCTAAAACAGATGGAAAGTCTCCTCAGCACTATTTATTTATTAATTTACATCCAATATTTAGTGCAGTACCTGTCTCTTCCTATGAACGAGATGCTGCCTGTCAATCCGAAAGCTGTAGACATGAATACTGAATAGAATCCAGATGAGCTCCACTACAGGAAAGCCGGCTCCATCTCTCTTCCTCTCCTCCTCCCATTTCAAGATCTCTTTTCCCTCATTATCTAACATCTCCTCCCCTCCGCAGTCAGTTTCTTCTCTGCAGTGTATTCATTTTCTGTTTTGTGCTTCTAAGTCCTTGAAGCTGTCTTCTCCTCTCATCGCTCTCGCCCCAGTCTTCCTCCCTCCAACTTATATACATTCATCTTTCCTTGTTCTTCCATTTCTGTTTCCCCCTGTGTCCTATATTTTAAATTTCTAATTGGATAACACGATTGCTGTAGACAATGCAGAGTAACACAAGCTTATCTGAGATGTAGTAGTTGTAATTAAACCTACTTTTTGTTCAGTTAATACTAATTTTCCTCATTAAGTCATGATCTTGAAAAAAAATGTTTTGCTTATAATTAAAATAACTTAAAAAATCAGAATGAGATAATTAAATTGTGACATCAAACAATATGTCAAGAAAACAGAAAATAAACTAGTATTTGCAATTACAGGTTAAAATAATATTGGCTAATGTTTGGTTTTTGTTATGTTTATTTAAATATTTTGGAAATTATTTATTTATAACCTAGAATCCTGTTGGCAGGAAGACTATAGTTGCTGGAAAAATAAATCTGTTTTATGATCTGATGCTCTGGTTAAAGTTTGGTTAGATTCAGTCACAAAAACAACTTGGTGAGAGTTTGCTAAAGATCATGATTTGGGTTCAAATGAGTTACTTTGTTAAGGTTAGGGGACAGTTGTTACCATGTTAATAGTAATAACCACATGGTTAATGAAACAGGCATGGTCATGCTCACCACTGACTTCCCATGTCAAAGTCCAATGACAGACTTTGTGGCTCTATAAATCCAGGACTTTAGAGCTTTGTAGCTTTGTTTGGGCATTTGCTGAAACGACTGATTCTGTCAGTTTTGTTTGTAGGACAGTCTGAGCTTTCTCCACGTACCCTGACCAAGCAGAAGTGTTGTCCACCACCTGACCACCTGAACATCGAACAATTTTGGCCTCACGATGGACTTTTTTTTAAAAAATGGATCAAAATTGATGATACTGTAGCGTTAACGCTATATTTAATGATTTACTCTCGTTGAAATGGGGCACCAGTCCTCTAGGAGGACAACAATGAATTACTTCATTGCCAAATTTATCAATCTCATATCGGAAGCCATGACTTCTCGATTCAATGGATCTCCAGTCTCTACGTCAAAAGAATACGACAGGACAACAACTGGGTATAAATAAATGAGTTTATTTAACTAAACTACTATGTACAGAGTAAATGCAAGGTGTAATAATCATGAAGATGAAAATAATATAATGAAATGAGCAGTGTGATGGGTTGGCAATGGTGGGAGAGAATATGTTATGGCTATACACTATGACTATACAGCTAATGATGCTACATCTACGAATTAGGTCTGATGATTAAATATTGCTATATTTCGACATCAACCCAGTCATGAGCAGAGTGTTAAGACCGGCCTACTGTGAGTTGCGCTGTAGCTGAAGACCCTCGGCTGGAACCCAGGCGGCTGTGGTTGCCGTGGTAACCCTGGAGACGCGGGGTCTAGGTGGATTCTCCTGGAGGCCGTGTCCCGTTATCACGATGACGGATTCTGCCGGTGTCTCAGCGGTTCAGCTCTGGTGGAGTTTGCCAGGAGACTTTCTGTCTCGGGCTCTCTTGATTTCTGCTTGGCTTCTCTGCAGGAGGTCGTGCAGATGTGTTATCTGCTGGTGTCTCTTGCGGGTTGATGCGAAATAAACTCTAATGCTCTTCACTTTGGTTGGGTAACTTAGAGGAGACTGGCGTTGACCAGATGACTCTAAAGTTGTCAAAATCTTCAAAAAAGGAAAACTTGATGATGATTAAAAGTTACGAAATTACTCTGAGGCACTTCTGTTGCTTTGGTTCAGTTGGTCTTGACTTGGCTTATAAAAATAAAAGATCGCGCATGTAGACAAAAATCATGTTACTTGTAGTTGGTGGCAAAGAAAAATAAAAGACGCGAAAAGTGCAAAAATGACTAAGAGTCATGAGTTTGTGGCGAGCAGCTTAGAGCTAAGAGTTTCCATGGCTACAGAGCCGGGCTTTGAGCCGGGACTCTGAGCTTTGAGCAAAGTTCTCAGCTTCTAGTTTCTGCATCGTTTCTCGCTTCTCGCATCTTCTTGTCGTCCTGATTTAGGCTTAGGCCTGGTTTTGGCTTCTGAACAGGCTTAGAAAATAGGCTTAGAAAAAGGGGGCTTAGAAAAAAGGCTTTTTTTTGGCCATGTGTGAATGGTTCACGACTGTTTTATCCCCTGGGGGCTGGCGCATGTTTCATGGGCGTCACCCATCTTCTCCTGTGTTTCCACTTGGAGAAGAGAGTAATTTTCCATTGAACTTTAGAATAATTTTAAATCTAGAGTTTACTTATAAACTCGCACATCCTTCTTCCACCATGACCACAAAACATTAAATGGAATAACATAAAACTACTTGCACTAATAATAGCAGAGAGGAGTAATAGGAGTGTTGATTTCATATTACATCCTTCAAACCTGGAATTAATTATGATACAAATGGTTAATCGATCAAACAACAATATAAACATTTCCCAAAGCTAATAATCTATACATATGGATTACACAGCAGTTCTTCGACTGTAATAATAATAATATGCACATTCTGGATGTCATGTAGTGTGTTACGTTGTGTGAAGGGTGCTGACAGTATGGTCACATGAAGGACCTTGTCTTAAAATCTACATGTTACATTTCAAACATTCTATGGGATAGAAGTTCGGGATTAAACTATTACATAGGAACATCTCATGAGTTAGAGAACAGTTGGATATTTAATTTTACATTCATCCTTTGATCTGTGTCTGTGAAGAGTGTTCTGCTTGTCACTACCCAGGATTGGAATGTGGGTTGTAGTTTATGACTCTTATCTAGAGAGGGACAGAGGAAGAGAGGTTGGTGTGTGTGTGTGTGTGTGTGTGTGCGTGTGTGTGTGTGTTCAAGCATGGCACAGACAGGCCAGGATTCACACCTTAGTGTTAATCAGTCCTTTTTGTTGTTACTTGTCCTATACAAGAAACAACCAAATGTCACTTCTCCAGTTATCTGGTGTCCATTGGTTGATCCCCTGGAGCTGACCCTTTGATCTTTGGTCTGGTTCTGTGTCGTTCGGCCATGCTAACAGCATGGTCTGTTTGTGGAAGAGCTTTGTCTCTGTTTCCTATCAATCTGATAGTTTGATGGTGGAAAGAGTCGCAAAGTGTCAAATGTGAGTCCGTAACTCTGCATGTCCTTATAATGAACTTCCTTAATGGCTTGTGACTGATGCCAGGCCAGTATGTACGCTACAATACCAAAACCAGAGATACTGTCATTTTTATTCTTCTTCCTTGCCAAAACCTGCCTTCATTACCCACAATGCAGCTTGACTGCTAACAGTTAACTTGGAGATTTGGCTGTGTAATGCTAGTAATGGCTAATGCAGTCGCTAGCCTCAAGTTGAGATGAGGAGGCTGCTGCAGAGGCCTGGTAAACTCACTTTTTTCTACGTCCACATCCCCATATATATATATATATTTTTTTTTTTTTTTTTTTTTTCATTTTCAGACTTGCAGTTTTCTGCCCAGACTGACACAGACTTAGGTGACATCTCTTAAGATTTTGCACAGCTCCTTCTGGAGCCACAAAAAGCTTTTCTAGACATTGTTCATATGCAGTAATGGTCTCAAACCCCTGTAAACACACTAAAATCAGTAAAATCATTGGAGCTCCCAATTAAATAAACTGTGTATTCCCATGACGACCCTCTGGCCTGTTTGTTTACTCTTCTCTTGCAGGTACAGGTAATTGGTGAGCGGGGGCATCCACTTGGGCTGACTGGGAGCACCTGGGCCCAGTGCTACCAGTCATTATAAAACTCTGAAGTCTACCACTTCAGTCCTCTCGGAGAGACTCTCTCCATGCGCTTTGTTTGGTTCTTTTATTATTATAAATATATGAATATTTTTCCCACCGACGTTCACTCACCTCACTGACCTTGCCGACAGCTGCATCTCATCTCTATCTTTGCAGCTGAGTTTGTGTTTTCTAAATAATTGCTAAGGTTTGACATCTCTACCCTTATTTACCATTCCCCTTTGAGATAGTCACGAGAATACATTTTATTTTATCATAAAATATTTTATTTTCGTCTGTGTTGCTGATTAACTTTGAATCACTCATCACTGAGTAACATCAATCCAGTTCCATCATTTAAAGGGAATATCCAGCCAGAGTAGGCTCACATTAATCACAACAATCCTTATAATCTTGAGGATTTGAATCTTAAATCAAAGTAAATCTGAAGTTTTGGAAAACTTTCTCCCAGACATTCTCCGCCATCATGCAAGCCTGTGATGTACAAAGCCAAACTAACATTCTGACTTTTGAGTCGGTCAGCATGTTATTATCGATGGAACTGGTCCAGATTGTTTTTCATCATGACATTATAGATGTGAGTCTGTTCTCTGCGTTTTATCTTTGAAGTCTTCAAATATTAGCTGAGCCTCTCTGACTCTCATCTGACTGTGGCTGTTTGGGCTTCATGTGGCCTGTTACAGGAAGCCGTTCATTCCTTTTATTGAGACATCCCTACTAGGTTAGTAAGGACAACCTCAATAGCGTGGCAGATATTCTACCAACATGTAGCAGTTACCAAACAGCTTACATAGCTCATTTTGGAAGTCTGCAATCCTGCTCCCGCCTGCTCTGGAAGGATTTCCTTTCATTACCGCTCGCTCTGCTGAGGCACCATCCACCTCTGACAAGTTACTGCTAAGATTCAGATCAACTCCACCCACAACACTGTTAGTCCGTTGAAAATCTGTCCAACCCATCTCACAGAAAAAAAATAAAAAAATTTTAATCTTAAGAAATGTTAATACACTTACTCAACTATTTAATAAGCCACCGCCATGTGGACGTGAGCTGAAAACTGAGAATAAGCTTTGTTAAATGTCTAAAAGTTTAAAGAAACTGTTGGAGTGTCAATCAGTGGAGATTTAAAGTGGATAAAAACTTTACTGACGGGTTTCCTGCTTCCTTTTCCTTTTCCAATGTTGCTGACTTTAAAATGAAATTCGTGTGACTGATGCCTCGACTATTCAAAAAACATTACAAGATACGAATAGATGAGCCAGAGAAACTTTAAATTTTTAAAACTTTAATATTAAACTGAAACTTAACTTTATTTGAAGTTGTATTTACAGGAATCTGGTTTACTGGAAGGCAGGAAATGTATTTACATATAGTTTAGCCCCAAAATAGCAGTCCTTTAAATTTTAATATATAAGAAATATCCCCTCGTGGCCATTCCAACGTGATAATGGTAATCACAGACTCCCACCTGCGTTAGAGGAAATATATCCAACATCTGCAACATTTGCTATCCTGCAGGCGCCTGCAGGACATTTTCCTTCTCTGTACTCTAAATTAACCTCTGATCTTTTCTGCACAGACAAACCAAGCAATGTGAAAAGCTGTTCTCTTGTCTTGCTCATCCACATCTTCCTCACTTCCCTTCCCTATTTCCTCCATCTCTCTCTCTCTCTCTCTCTCTCTATCTCTCTCTCTCTCTCTCTCTGTCTCTCTCTATGTCTCTCTCTCTCTCTTTTTCAGTGAGTTTATCTATGTTATGACATACATGTCTGACAAGAGCCTGTCATTCTTGCAGCAGAGGGTCATGATCATGTTGAAGGGTGGCTGTCTGCGTGTGTGTTCCTGTGCTTGTGTGTGTGTGTGTGTGTCATTTGAAAAGAATTTCTTGCCTCTGGTCTGTATTCCTCCCTTTATTCCCCTCCATCTCTCTCCCCTGTGCGCAGAAATTATTTAAAGCAAGTGCAGTTAATTTATTAATCCACTGTTGTTACACTTTGATAGGTATATTTAAAATTGACTGCAGGATCGTGCCAAACCTAATGTTTCCCTCATAGAGGAGATGTTGTCATAAAGCCTTGATGCAGCACTGGAGCTGATTGAAATTCACATCAAGGTTTGGGTAGCTGGCCACACATAATGTTATTAAACTGCTTATTTCTGTTGCGCATTATCAAAGTATCACCTATAAATCATTAATCTTGCAGTGTTGTGGTATTGAATTAGATAGACTGATCTGCTATGGAGAGATAAGAAACACCATCTGCTGAGGAAGCTCTTGTCCTTGTTTGCATGGACGACATTGATATACTGTACTTGTACAGCAGGGCTGATTTAAATTTTGTCAAGCCTCTCTCAGTTGTGATTTACATTATAAAAAGTATTTTATAAGGCATTCTATTAGTCAAGACAAAGATTTTTATGATAACTTAGGGTTAAGTATGTCCGAATGTCTGTAATCATTCTGGGGCCTTTAAAGTGATTAATCCCCAATTTAGGATCTCCATCTGCCTCAAGTTCATGTGGTTTGCAGAGTTACACTGTTTTGGGGAATTTGCCCCATTGAAGTTGTAGTTTATCAGTAAAACCTAAATACTTGGATCACCCTCATACCCCTGGAAAGCTGCTGGGTTGTACCACATTAAGATCGTCTAAATGGGTTAGCATGCGTCAGCCAACCCTCCTTTTTAACGAGGGTCAATGCAGGTTGAACACTGCCCGTCTTTGGTGACCATACACTGTAAACCTTTGATGTAAATTTACAGAGAAATCTGATCAGTATTTTACTGTATTACTGTCATACAGTATCATACTGTAAAATGCAATGCAATCTGGGAGAAAAAAAAAGTGATTACAGCAACTTACAGCACTTTAAGAGAATGCCATCTTTTACAGGATTATACTGTAAACTTTACTGTAAATAGCTGAGCATCATGGGAAGGTGAAAGGAAAGTGCGGGAACTAAGATTTGAAAATCAACTGACATAAGACTTTTTTATTATCTGGCAAAAGTTTGTTTTCGCAGCTTGCATTTTATTTTTGGTGATTTCAACTTTGGTGCAAGTCTGCCAGCCAGTCTCTGTCACCACGAGGTGCAGTCACAGGACAACCTGCTCAGTCTTTTGTCACAGATGCCGGAGCTGCCTGACGTCCTCCACTGAGTAAGTTAACATCAATTAACGATTTTTTCTGACTTAGGAGGAGGATTTGAGGATTTCTTCAGTCGTATTTGCAATGTTCTAGTTAGCTAAAATGAGCCAGTCTCAGCATTGTATATCAGTTTAGATTAACATTAAAACAACACAGATAGTAAGTCTGACTTAGTCCTTTCTGTTCTCTGCATGGGCAAAACGAGTCTTACAAGACTTTTTTTTTCTAAGACCTTTCTAGAACTTTGCTCTAAATTCACTGCTTTTGTTATTTTTATTAAACTGCTGCAAAGATTAGCTATTGGATTTTATGAGTTTTCATTGTTAGGTTTAATTGGCCTCAGAATTAAATAAAAACAGAAAAGAAATTACAATTATTGTTTTTTTTTTGGACAAATCAGTTCATTTAAAACTTGGTTTTCATTTCATTTGCCAAAATGTTTACTTCTCAACTGTGTAGTCATAACTGTGAAACAAAATTTGCATTTGTGAGGCATATGAAGCCGTTGGATGCCCTCATCATCCAAACTGATGTAAGATTATCTTTGTTTCAGTGTCTGTTTTAACAATATTATAGTTAGACATTTTCTTCTTTCTTTACATAAGGTCTTTTCCATTATTCTAAAAAATTCCTTTCCGTTCATTGTCAATCAACATGTATCTGCAAGGTCTAATAATTCATTTTGTTTTTGTGCTTTTTTTTTTAAGGTGTCTGCCACACCAGCCATTGTGCAGTTGACTGTCACACTGCCTGACACACCACGTTTGATTGTGGCTGGTAAGTACAATATCTGGCTTTGAATGTGAATAAAATATTGACAGCTATATGCATAGTTTGCTAAGTAAGTTTGTTAAGTAAAGCTTACACATACACAATGCTTACACACAAGTTTTACTGGATGCCCTCTTACTTGCCTTGAATCTAAATTATTTATTCAACAACAACAACATACTTATTGTTGAATGTTTATTGTCTTATTTACAGTTCTTACATCTTATAGTGCAACTGTTGTATTGTCCTGGTCAAACATGTTTTTTTTTTTTTATATTGTCACACTCAAATTTGAAGTAATTGACTTACCTTACTTTGTCATACAAACAATCAGAAGAGATTGATTCCATTATTTTTGTGATTTCTGTTAACTGATTCTAACTTGTTATCTTTTTCTTAGGTCCAATGAAGCAGACAAACCAACGCTGGATGTTGAGCATAGAAAAAGAGTTGCTATGTGAAGGCACGTCCTTCGTGCTTGGGCTTGCTGTAGTCTTCTCCTCCTACTACAACTTCAACCTTCAGTATCAACATGATGCAGTGTGCACGCTGGAATTAATTCAAAGGTAGCTTCTTTTCCACATATACTGTACCACAGAGCTTGACTTGATGAGCTTGACTTTAATAACCTGTAGTGATAGCCTATGGTGCCTCTGACACAAAAACAGCAGCTACAAACATAACTACTGCCTCTAGTAATATTGTTGTGGCTGATACTCCTTTTTAACATGGTTCAACTTTCTGCATCACTACATTGTGCTGAACCTGCTCTTATTTGATATGTCGCATTCATAGACTGATATCACCTGAAAGAAAAATATTTTTGTCCTTCTATATTGTTTTTCAGAAGCTGCATTGACATCAATCCTGAGAGGGGCATAAAAGCAAACCGTGAGAAGGTGCAAAGCAAGAAGAGCGGCAAGATGGTCCAGAAGAAGCCAACATCAGTGAATCAGCTTGTCAGCACACTCATCAAGATGATCAGTGACTTCAAGTGGGACTTTGTCTGATATTACACACGCGCACACACACACACACACACACACACACACACACACACACACACACACACACACACAAAACCCCCTCTCACCCATCCACTCATTTAAACACTGCGTTCACTTATGTACTTCACTAAGTGACTAAAACCTCAGTGTATTTGCTTATTCAAACCATTGGAATTTGAGAAAAAATGTTGCATAATTGTTGACCGTTCACGTCAAGAACAAATCAAAGAAAGAAAATAGACAGGGAGTTAAGGTTGATTCATGTCTAATTTTACTTGTTTTGCACTGTTTTTACTTTAATAAATGTTTGAAAAGGACCTGCATAATGAATATTGTCCTGCTGTCATTTCTTTATCATAGTCATTATTATTATTAATAGTAGTAGTAGTAGTAGTAGTAATAGTAGTATCACAGTAACATTCTGTAATTATCATTATATACAGGATACATACTGTAGATTTAAATACAGTTCAAATACTGTAAATATAAAGTAATTTACTGAAAAAATATCATCAGTATCATGTAGTAAATTTACAGCAATGAACTGTAGAATTGTTTCCAGTAATATACTGTAATTCTAAATTACAGTGAGATACTGTAGCTTGTGTAGGAGAATGACAAACATAACAATGACAAAAGATATGGTTTGGCGGCCAACAGATTGGGCCAAGACACTTTGACTGTTGGAAACATCTGGAAATTAGGAGATTGGGAAACTAGGAGTAAGTATAATGTCAAGGCGCATTGCCAGTAAGAGCAGTGACCTGGGAGGGCGTCACTGTGTTCTGCCAGAAAGATAACAGTGACCTGGGTGATCGCCAGGAAAACCGAGTTGGTCAATAGTTAGGCAAGAGTAGTACGACAAAGCCAAAATGATGGGAAAAACAGGAT
This sequence comes from Seriola aureovittata, assembly GCF_021018895.1. Classification (NCBI taxonomy): domain Eukaryota; kingdom Metazoa; phylum Chordata; class Actinopteri; order Carangiformes; family Carangidae; genus Seriola; species Seriola aureovittata. Next base: position 15,908,671 of record NC_079371.1, on the reverse strand, counting down.
GCACATACACACACATAGCCATCTGAGATATAAAAGAACATGTCTCGTTCTGTGTTTGGTTGTTGTTGTCTCCGTCTATGACTGCGAGTAGGCCGCTGTGAATAAAGAGACTCCCCGCTTTGACACATGTGTCTCGACTGTCTGTTTTTGATCCACCACTTCTCGCCACAACACTTGCTGGCAAAGCTGCTGCCAGTAAATTACTGTAAATTTGCAGTGAAAAGTTTAACAGTGTAGGCATTTCATAATTTATTTATACTAAAGTTTACGCATTTAACCAACTCTTGAAAAAAAAGAGAGGGAGATGGAAAACATAAAGAAAGAACAAGAGAAACAAGGGAAAATGGCAGAAAGAGGACATGCCCACAGGAGTGTGTGTGTGTGTGTGTGTGTGTGTGTGTGTGTGTGTGTGTGTGTGTGTGTGTGTGTGTGTGTGTGTGTGTGTGTGTGTGTGTGTATGTGTGTGTGGTAATTGTTCAATGAAATTCACTGTAAATCTGTGGTTTAGCATTGTATGAATGTAGCCACACTGCAGACTGGACTCAGCTGACAGTGTCAACCAGTGTGACAGATGCAGTTTTAGGCTGAACATGCATTTCTCTGACCTGTACCTAATGCACATAAAAAGGTATCAGCTATAAATATTGAGAAAATTAGCCTTATAGTTTCAAACAGTCTAACATCTCAAAATTCTCTCAAAAGCTAACTTTAATTATATGTGCTTTATCACTAACTTTTTCCTACAGTCTGCCACTTTTGAGATAGTGTTAGATAATGCAGGTCATGTGAACGTTCTCACCGAACTTGCAAAGTTAACCAACTCCCAAAAGTTTAACGTATTCCAGTAGGTTTCTGAAGTAATTGGCTTTCACTTGCTTAAATGGTAATGTACTTACTTTAGTCAGATTTCAGTCAGAGCTATTATTGAATCAGACTGTAATGTCTTGATAATATTGCACTTCCAACTTTCATAAAGGTTAATTAAGTCTAACTCAGTCAGAGGGGAGTAAAATGAGATAGAGAGAAGCCGAGTGATAATAAAAGGTAAACCCAGAGATGAAGAAAGAAAGGGTGCTGGGTAGAGTAAGCACTTTGTTTGCAAAGTGCAAGGGTTGAGGTTTGTGTGTGTGCATGTGTGTGTATGTGTGTGCGTGCATGTACATACTGTATATGTGTTTTTGAGATAGAGAAAGAAAAGAGAGTTTTTCTCTGTTTCTCCATTTTGTTAAAAGTTTCTGCTTAGTCAAGCTTGACGTGCAGGTCACTGTATCTATTTCTTTACCTCTGTTTCTTCGGCTCTCTGTCCATCACTCTGTTCATAACTTCCCTTGCTTCTACTATATTCTTCCCTCCTGAACACAGACAGTGTGAGGAGTAAAAGAAAAGAGGAACAGAAAGGAAATTGGGACAGAGTCCCTTGTGATCTATTTTGTTTTGTAGAAAGAGCAGTTTCATGAAATTTAGGACAAACACAACTGCAAGCAAGCACAAGACAGAATGAGACAGACTGGGTTAATGATGGAGAAAATACAAGAGACAAGAAATTAAATGTCTGAAGAAGAAGGAAATGGACAGAGAGAACCAGACCAGAGTATTGTGTGGATCTTTCTTTTTCAAATAGTCATTTTAGATATATGTCTGAGAGTGAGAGACTGTGCACCTTTTGTAAATCAAATCAAAGCAATTTTTATTTATAAAGCACATTTAAAAACAGCAAACGGCTGACCTAAGTGCTGTGCAACGTCCGGAAAACACAAACAACACGGAAAGACAACATCAACAGACAATAAAAACGGCACTTGTCTTGGTTCCAACGCTATTGAGTATAAAAACGTTTTGAAGGAGTCAATGGATGGGATGGGGCAGATGATGGATATGGGCAGACTATTCCGCAGTCTGGGGGGCCATGACTGAGAAAGCCCGATCACCTCTGTGCTTAAGGTGGGTGCGACTGCATCAGCGTGCGTGTCTCAGTGTGTTACTAATAATTAATGAATGAATGCTTACATGCCTTCTAAACACAGTATCTCCTTCTTATACATTACAGAGAGAATGACAGGTGAAAAAGAAAGCATCCCAAATCATCAATTTAGACCCTGAGATATTGAGTCTGTGGAACAGAGCTGAGATGAATGGCTACACTGAATGAAAAAAAGTAGAGAAACGATCGTGTGAAAGGATCCTCGTTACTTGTGAAAGCTTTCTGGTCTGCTAATTTCATTCCAGGAAGACTGATTTACACGTTGTCTCAAAGTCTTAAAATAAACCGCTCTCATGAATTGTCCTGGTAGTGTGTTGTATAAATGATATTGCCTTGCCTCTTGTTACTGTTGAAACCCAGTAATAATGTAGATCAGGGGTCTCAAACTCAACTTAGATGGGGGCCGCTGGAAGTAGAGTCTGGGTGAGGCTGGGCCGCAAGTGTTCAAAAAAAAAAAAGTACAACAGATCCAATCTTCTCAATCTTTATTATTAACAGTTCTTCACGTTTCAACCAAGTTTCAACCGTCGCTAATTCGCGCTGGACATTATGGTGCGTTCAAGTTGTGCTCGGAAGTCGGACTTTCTGAGCTCCGAGTTGGACATTTCAACTGGAAGTCTGAAATCCGAGTCGTTCCAATTTACAAGTTCCAACTTAACGGGAACGCACCATAACTTGACAACAAACGCGACACCGAAAGCTGTCATGAGCCTGCGCTATGGTAGCCCATAAGTGAAAAATAAAAGCCCAGGGCAAGCGCGGCTCGCCCAACAACTCTGCAAAAAGGTGCGTTTGAGAAAAACGCGTGGGCCGCACTAACACTAAACTTTGATGTCAAGTAGGGGACCACAAAATAACGTCCCACAGGCCGCAATTGGCCCGCGGGCCGCGAGTTTGAGACCCATGATGTAGATTACCGAACAGGACATAGTGTAACGTTCGATAGCAACCCTGTCTCCCAGAAATGATCTTTATAAACAACTCATTTGTTTTTCCCAGCTACATTTTACCAGGAAATGTAATTGCTGTCAGGCTGTAGGTTAGGTGGTTGGGTGGTATTGACTTTTTCAATATTTAACCTCCCAAACCTTAACCAAGTGCCATGTGTACAGAAACAGATACTGGCGGAACTCGGTTTAAGCGTAGGTAAAGATGATGGTCTGGTTGAATAGAAAAAAAGTTCATAGTGACTCAAAGCACAAGATACAATTTAACCAAAACCACAATCTTTCACTAACCTTAACTAAAGTGCCTTTGTTGCCTAATGCTGACCACAGACGGGACTGTGGACGGTGAACCCTGGTCTCTGGTGTCAAAGTCCTGGACTTACACCCACCATCCATCCTGACCACATCCCTTTAGATCTGATGTGGTGCATAAATGTAAAACGTATCCAAGCAACCATTACATTTGTCACCACAATATAACTGGGAAAACAATTTAGTCATGAAAAAAGCAGCTCTATGTTGAATTGCTGTCATCATTTAAGTTTCACATCTACTGAAGTGACACAAGATCCAGTTTCTGTTTACACCGACAGACGCTGTGTGAACTCCACTTCTTGTCTAATATTTTCTTCATTGGGTTGGACTTCTTGTCGTTGGTTATTTAATTGTCATATTCTCATGCTGAGAGGAGCTAAGCGAACATCCAGCACCTAGAAAAATCAAATGCGTGTATGTGTGGGTGGTCGGGTTGGTGTGTGCTCAGTTGTTATTCTGCAACAACTGCTCGCTGTGGCACCAGTGAAAGATCCTTTGTGTTAATTACGAGTACATAATGGCCACTCCAACTTCTCTTGACCTCCCTTCACACACTCATACACCTTAATGGAGATGATTGGCTAGATTGCCATGCAACACCTCCATGATTGCAGTAATTGTCACTTATAATATTGCCTGAAGTCTTTCAAAATAACCAGTTGAGTTGTACCATGAGACTAAGAGAAAGTAGTCAGTATGAAATTAGGGGCTGGCTACTTTTCTATTAGTAATTGCTTATCAGTGAGTTTTCTTACCTCAACTTAATGAGATGCAAAAGTTTACTGAACACTGAGAGCGTGTGGGGAGAGTGGGATCCCTCAGAGCGCACAGTCGATTTCACAAGTACATTTCTGTTATTATCATGTGAGGAGTGTGCTGCAGCCAAAGGCTGCATTTATCCTGCTCTGTGTTGCCTTGACTCTGTTGTGTGTGAGGGGATCAAGGCCAGGCCGTAACAGCACCTCTGTTTAAATGGGAGCCCGTTCGTCCACACGCATCTCCTGTTTATTTTATTAAGGAATCCCTCTCTGCCGTGTTTGCGCAGTCGCTTTAATTACTTTTCTTCCCCACCAGTGTTGACTTAATGTGAATAGTGTTGTTGGCGTTTGTACAGTATTCTTTTCAGTGCGGGTGATTTATTAAACAGCAGTACCTTAGTTACGAGAGCTTATCTGTTTGGTTTGGACACTGCATTAAGCCTGTGGCCTCACTCATCAGTTTTTTTTTCCTCATTATAGTCGCTCTCCCTTTGTTCATTCTCATTTTCTATTCCTGACTCCGACTCTTTTTTTCTCTCCTGGTTCATTCTGTTTCCAGCTTTGCTCCTCCAAAATATTGCTCGTTTTTGGCCCCTTGTTTTTCTTTCTTTTTCCTCATCAGCGACTTTCCACCCCAAACTCTCTCTGCTTGCACGTCCCCACGGAGCTTTCTATGATTTCTGACGTATTAAGTTCATCAGATAAAAATGATGTGATGATAGTCTTACACGAACAATGGAGTGGATAAACATACTATACTGATACGCTTTACACTCAAACACAATTGAAGCCTGTGGGACTCATCTGTTAGCAGTTTTCATACGTTCATATTTTATTTAAGAAGTTTGGTTATTACTGTGGTATTCTCTTCCTAATGGTTCTCCAGTGACTTCAGTCCTTTCTTCCATCGGCTGTATTGTTCCACAGTAAATATTACCATTTCCTGCTCTTCTTCATTTCTGAATTCTTCATTTTAAAATTGATACTCAGACTTAATGGCTCTTTAGAATTAGGCTGATTATGAAATTCACTGGTATTTTTTTTCAAAGGTAATATGAGGGTGAACCACACTGTAGCCCATTCTATTGGAAACATTTGAAATATTGGCTTTGTGTTTTTAAGTGTAGCCATTGTGTGTTAGCTTCTCCCTCTAGCCACCCTGCTGTTTTCCACTGAGATATGTACATCTGGTTTGTTGTGTCAAACAGTCTGTCTCTGATTTAGTAAATAAGAAAATCATGTTAACATTACAAGATCACTTGTGCTACATAACAGCAACGTGAAATAACTTCACAATCACGACATTGCACTTACAGTGTCATCTCTACTGCAGTTTGAAGTGCAAAAAAAAAAAAGAAAAAGAGTGTGGTGGTGTAGTTTTGTGATGGGGGAGAAAGGCTGCAGAATGCTTAGAGGAAGATATATGAAATATTTGATTCCTCTGAGCTGTGTACTTTAGCAAGATTTGCCAAACATTCAGTCTGAAAACTCTACTGTGTGTAACTGTACTGTGTTGGTCGGGGCACCAGAGAGAGAATGAGGTAATATCGAGGACAGCTGCAGAGTCATGAGCATGAAGATTTATCAGACACCAAAACACATCACAGTGACAGTGAGGGGATTTTACAACCCCCGAAAAGTGATCACGATGACCACAAATGTGTCGTCTGTCTCAGTGTTCGCACGGTAAACAGTAGAACTCCGTTGATGTTACATAGTCTACTGTTGAAACCCTCTGTATCAGCAACGCACCTGTGACAACAGTGGTTTCATTGCAGTAAATGTGGCGTCTGTATTTTCTAACACTGTGCTACTGTACACACACACACACACACACACACACACACACACAAACAATCATCTCTTATGAGGCCTGCTGAAGCGTCTTTTTAGCCCTCTTGCTCTCAACAACTCATCTACAATGCTTCATCATCATTTGTATTCACCATAACCAAATTCCTAAATGCTGCCGGTTATAGTTTCATTTGACAGCCTGGTCTTCATTTCCAATGGCATCGTTAGACCCGCCTCCCTGATCTGACTTACAGCTGAATCACGTAGCAACAACAAACACAGCAGCAACACAAAACTCGCCATGTCATGAACCAATACTGTACGTAAACATCTCTTATTTCACTGATCCCCTTTCACTTTTAGTCCTTCTTTTACCTTTTATTGAGATCTGTCACTTTCCCATATCATTCTACAGTCATTTCATCATCATAGCTCAGTCTCCTTCACTACTAGCAGGTGAAGCTCTTTCCACAGTTGCACTTACTGTATGAGATAGCTGGATAACATCATCTAAATATAACATTTAAAAGGTGTAACTTAGACTGAAAGTAGAAAAATACATTGCGATGAAATAGGTTCTGTGTGTGTGTGTGTGTGTGTGTGTGTGTGTGTGTGTGTGTGTGTGTGTGTTTGCGGGCAGACGGGTGGGCGTGTGAGCATGCGTGTCCCTGTAGAAGGAGATAAGGTGACAGGCAGCTCTGAGGTCAGCCTGGCTGTATCTTGCAGACAGCCTTGCTTTGCCTGTGGGAGGTTTAACCAGACATCTGCTGAACTAACATCAGATCCTGCAGGGCTTCACATGTCAGCCACCGCTCCCCTCAGCTGACCCTGGATCTGTAGCATGGAAGGATTTACATAATGTATGATGGTATAAAAGGTGTAGCTTTAATGCCGGAGGCTGATACCAGGTCAGGTATTAAAGGTTAGGAGATGATACTGTCTCAGTCATCAGGGGCATGTCCTTTTTAAAACACTGATTGGAGATGGGGCTCAGAGAGTCTATACGAGGAACAGTATGTGATTAATATGCTGCTGAGTTTTTGCCCTCATATCTGCAGTTTTCATATTCCAGTTATTTAGTTTGGTTTTGCACTCATATGTAACCGATGCTAAAATTTTGAATCACAGTTAATGGTTTCAGTTTTTATTGATTTAGCTGGATATGGTCAAAGCCATCAGTAATGTAGCATTCCACAGTGAAATTCTAAATTAAGTTAGAATTTCATTTGAATTAAATAACTTCAATCCAACTTTGATAATTTGTATTTGATTATGTAAACAGATGCAGTGTTTTCTGCTGGTAGTTTTGCCTTGTTGATCTTATTTGTTTTCCTTTATTTCAAGATATATTGACTCAGTCTGATCTTGTATACGCCACATATTCTTATGCACATAAGAAGATGGAAAAGTTGGTGTATTGATAAAAACAAAACACAGCTAGTAGTGCAATAGAAACAGACGTAGAGAATAATTCAGACGCATGTGACGTAAACGTTACTCACTGATGACCAGAAAAATTGTGGCAGATAAAAACTTCACATTTATGTCAACCGATGGGAAGATGATAATTTTCCTCAAATTCTATGTTCAAAACAACACAGAAATAAATTAAAATGCAATATGTCCATCCACATGGTCGTGGGTACGTTGTGTTTGTCTAGGTGTTGTCTACATGTTAACAAATTATTGTCAGCATGTTGTTAACACTTAATTTAACACAAAATTTGAGGTCTTGACGAAACCTGTTGTCAACAAGAAAACCATTGTGTTACCAACACGACTTAAGAAGTTAATTTCACATACTTCTGGACTCTGTGATCTACTATGAAGACATAACTTACAGGAAATAATGTGTTTGAAGAATGAAGATAAAGAATGAAGATATGAATCACAGAATGCAATTACCAAGCTGTGCAAGCAGATATGGATGTTTGCAGAGTAACAGTGAGAACTGACAGAACCCCTTATACAATTGTATGACTCTTGTCAGCTGGTAGCCGAACAGATGATGCATCAATGAGCCAATGATACTGAACATGAGTGAGACAGTTGACAACGATCAACTAATGAACTAATAAACTAACAAATATAGTAGAGTTACAGTTTGTTGCGGGGTGTTTAGCCTTGCTAATGTCCCTGTTGATGAGTCTAATTACTCTGCCTCTGCACTCTGCATGTATTCCCTCCAGCCCTTCTCTCATATCCTCTTCATGTAAAGTGTTGATTGATTGACAGCTGTGAGCTACCATGCCAGACTTTGGCCTTCTCTGATTGGTTATGTGAAGAAATATCTCTGCACTGATACCAGGCTGTTAAATGAGTTGAGTCTGGGTCACAGAGGCGTTTGACAGCACCACTCCACATTAAGATATCGAGAGCGTATTTCAGCTAAGAGTTCTTTTAGGTTTTTGTGACTTTTCAGCTCTCAGTGTCTGTGCCAACTCAAAAAACTTTCCACAAAGGGTTTCTCTCATCCTGTGACTTCTTATATCAGAACAATAGCATGTGGTGTGTTTAGCTAACTCAGCCAACCCTGACTGCCATATGATTGATTAGAAATCATTGTTTCTATATTAAGTTGTCAAGTTTATTTAAGTTTCTAATTTACTTTTCAAGGGCATGATTTGCAATCAGCGTTTATATTGCCTAGCACTAATGGATGAGTAGCAGAAAGGGGGAAAGAAAAAGTGCAGAACAGCCCTTTAAAATGTTGAGGAGAAAAGAAGTTGGAAGAGGTGAGGAGATAGATCAGACACACCTGTGAGCCACGGTGAGGAATCATCAAAAACAGCATGGAGGAAACAGAAAGAGAAGGGAGATTGTTTAAAGGAGATGATAAATAAAAGTTTTTACACTTTCTGGACATCTACTCTCAAAAGGGAAAAGTGGTGAAGGACATAAAAATAAAGAGTGGGGGTAGTTTAAAGAACTAGCTAGATTTCCTGGACTTCCCTGGGTAACTGTGTGCCTCTGGAAGACCGCTGATCCCCAGAGCTACTTTGGATGAATTGTTTTCTTCTCTCTCTTTGACCTGCTCAGATATACAGTGCAGCTGTGGATTTACTCGTCTTTGTTGGACTTTGAGAAAATAGGTCCCACTCCAGCCTTCTCATATTCTCCTGCTACAGGTTAATGTGCATTACATCAGGTTTGTTTGTCAGTGAAAGACTTTGTGTTTGATCAGTAACTATAACCATTGTTTATTTGAGTTGTGATAAGTTTTGATATTTAGGTTTTACTCCATGAATACTGGCTACTATTTTTAAGTTGTTGGTAGTTTGAATTGTGAAAACAAGAATAGATTGTTGCATTTTTGTAAGAAAGAGTAGTTAAAGTCAGGTTTTAGACATTTCTTTAATGAGTAGTATTATGGATACAGTAATAAATATAATAGTAATTAGCCAGGCTAGCACTTTTCATGGCAGCCATTCACCTAGTGATTCTGTGTGTGAATACATTTCCTGTCTGTTTCTCTAGTCCTGTCCTTATTCAGCTGAAAAAAATAGGACTAAAGTCATCACAAGACAGAAATGTACAGCTGTGTATCATCTGCATATAAATGAGAGGATATACTACAGTTGGGCTGGGGAATAAAACAACCCTGATTATTATCAGGAAAGAAATTCCAACAATAACAATTACAAACCAATGAGTAATTTTCAACAAATGCATGACACACCTATGACCAAAACAAGGAAAACACACACACAGAGAAAGAGGGAAATGGAGCAGAGTATGTTTTTTGTTTTGTGGATGACCCCATAGCTCATCACTTACCTCGCCAAATTGGATCTCTCTTATCAGAAATGTGTCACTCTCTTTTGTGGCTATGACACCATTTTGTGTTTCTCTCTCAGATAGTGTTATGTACCCATGCTTTGTAAGGGTGCCCTGTTGACTTCCCATCTTTTTCCTTTTGTTGTTCACTATTGAAATAAACAAATTAGGTTTGAACACATCAATGGCCTTATTGACCAAACAGCTGAAAGTGAAATTTAAAAAATTCAGGAAAGCTCTTGATGGCCAGTCCACCCTTGCTGACAGTCTGAGCAGGGGCCATAACAGTCTAGGTTGAAAAAGTTGTAATGATATGATAATACAACAACTATTAGATATACTGATGCAGACATTTATGATCCCCAGAGGATGTATCCTAATAAACTTAGTGATGGTGTGATGTTCTCACACCATCATCCGGTCAAAATTGAATTCATTTTTTAATTCAATTTAAAGATAAACTTTTCCAAGCCAGGTTACTACACAAGGGTATTACTATTCTAAACACTTGTTGGACTTGCTGTTTCATTCTGGACTCTTGTATATAGGTATGCATGAGAGAATTTTGTATTTGTGTGTTTGTAATTCATTTTCTGGTGTAGGGTGTCAAAGAGAGGATTACAATTAGCAGACAGCGCCTCATTATCACTGCCAGTGCACAGGAGCTCAGGAGAATCAAACTGGCACAAAAACTAAACAGAGGACACAACACAGAAATAAAGTATACAAATGGAGAGAAGGGTGAAAGAGAGACAGATCTGCATTACAGGATTACAGACCATGATTAGCTACAGTTTCTGGATAATAATAACCAGCTGAAACAGACGTGGAGCCCATTCTCGCTATATGGTGATGCATCAGGAATGGCTTGCCAAGTTGGTACAGGATGGTAGTCGCTACATCCACACGAAGGATACAGGATGCCAACAAAAGTGATCTAACCAAACTAAACTCAACGGAGTATCGTTACTGTCTGCCTGGGGAAATGTAGTCAACCCTGAGGCATACAGAGAGCTTCCCTTTCAGAATTGCCACAGGGTATGTGTGTGACCTGGCAAAGAGAAGATCCATCATAAGACTCGCTTCCTTTCTTATGTCCAAAATACACAAGCCAAGAAAGAAGCTTTTCTCATGCCGTTAGAGCTGCAACAAGTTTTAACATCGAAATCACTTAACATAAAAAATAAAACAAGTCCTCCAGTTTTTCCTGCATCTTTTACAAAAATTCATCTGTAAAGCTGTTCGTTACATGAATCTGCCCATCAGACTGACATAAACTTCCTTACTGCCGGTGACCCACCTGAAAAGTTATGGAACAGAACAGGAATAATTTTTTTGTTAAATAAACAATCTCATGTTAGATTGATTGTAGCTTTCGAGAAAAAAAATGGACAAATTAAATGCTGCACTGGCTTTGACTTGGCTCAGGTTTGAGCAGTCGAGCCTCGTTTTTATGTTCAGCCAGTACCCCAGGCATAACTACACAGCATTTTAACTAATGGAAAAAGACCCCAAAGTCCAAAGACTGAAGGGACTTTGAAAACAGTCTAACTATGAAACGTGGAGTTAGAAAAACAATAGTGAGTGCCTCAGGTATCAGGTAATACACAGAAAAAAGTTTGGAGACTCAGTTGATTTAGTTGTGATGAGTTCATTATCGATTTCTAGAGGGATTTTTGTTGGAAGACCCACTTTGTTTAAACTCGAGTAAATTCATTCATTACTCCTTTATTATTGGAAATTATTTTCTTCATAATATATGCTGAATTATAGTTTTGCCTGTGGACAAATTGCACATTTTTGCATCTTCACCTGACCTTCAGTACACTGACCAAAAGTCTCAAGGTAATGTTAGTATAACATATAACAACAAGTATAACAACTGATCACTCTCTATAATAAGTACAAAAGTGCATAGTTCTTTCCAGAAAACATTTGAAGAAACTTTTTGAAAATTATTAGGAATGTAGAGACCCCTAAAATAAAGCGTCATGTTTTCTGATCTGTGCCCCTGTCTGCAAACAGTACGAGTCTGGTTAAGTTTAAGCACACACAGAACTTGGTGTGGATTAGGGAATGATCACAGTCATGGAGAGTGATGTTCCGTGTCAAAGTCATCCATCCATCCCAACCTCCTTCCTCTACACACTCCATACTGAAGTCACACTGTTTCTTCTTTGCACCCATGGGAGGAGAGTTATATTTCCACCTGCTGCTTGAGGACTTGGTCACCTGAGCATAACTATTTCTGCATTTTACGAAACATCTGAAGCTGTCATTTTTCATGGGAGGACAGTCTCAGAACTTTGGGTGATATAGTAATGGAACAGGGGAGTTTGCTGTAAACTTTGACGCACAAGCCAAATTTTTATCTAAATGTTACCGAACTGACTGCTTTAGAATCGGTAAACAGAGCACTCACAAGCAGATGAATCAGTGTGTGTGTGTGTGTGTGTGTGTGTGTGTGTGTGTGTGTGTGTGTGTGTGTGTGTGTGTGTGTGTGTGTGTGTGTGTGTGTGTGTGTGTGTGTGTGTGTGTGTGTGTGTGTGTGTGTGTCTGTTGGATCCTGACACTTCTATTCTCCAGGCAATATATGAGCAAAGAGACTAAAGTGACGATCACAGTAGCCTTCAGGCCAAACATCAGGAAGTTAGGCGACACTGTGGGGAAGACACAGGAGATACTCAGAAGATACTCAGACGGTGTGTGTATGGGTGTGTGTGTGTATGTATATGTATGTGTGAGTGTATTAGAGAGGAGGAGAGAGGTACGCTCTATACAATCCTAGAGAAGGCCTTGTAGAGAGACAGATTTGTCGAGAGGATAACTTTGAGATAAGAAAGACACTTCATGATGAGAAAATGGATGTTGTTGAATGGACATAGCAAGAGAATAAGAGGAATGGGGGAAAGTTGGAACAAGGGAAAAAAAATAAAGTCCTTCCCTGAAATGAAATTGATTATCCTGTGTGGCTTAGCAGCAAACCAGGACTGTGTCACACCTCTGAAACACTATTTTGTTCCCCAGTTTCTCCACCTCCTCCTTTCCCTCCACCTCGGCTCTCATGCTGCTACCAAGTCCTCCGGGGTGGAGAATAAAAAGCCATCAGCTCAATCCATCAGCTCTTGCTAAAAAGCCTTGCTGGCTCATAAATAAAGGAGGTGGATGAATTAGGAAGTTAAATCACCTTGGGTTGTTAATGTCACAGCCTACAGACCGACATGAAATACTTGCAGTACCTCTCAGTGTTTGGCTGCTCTGCTCCCTCCCTCAGGCTCTGCCACCATCACCATATGATGGGGTGTCATAGCATGAGGTATGTGTGGGCATGTGTGTCAATGTGTGTGAAGAGGGCAATGAGTGCATGACTCCATACTTCTTATTTTGCAGTGTGCATGCACTTATTCTACGATCACCCTTTTTCTTGCCCTTTATCTTTCATGTAGCTCTCTATGTTGTCATGGTAACAATGCTTCCTTTGAGCCTAACTCAACCGACATGTTGTGTTTTTATTTTGTCACATATGATGCTGTTTTTTTTTAAACTTTGATTGGGGGAATAAAGAGAACACGAGCTAAGACGTCTTGTAAATTGATTAATTTCATTTTACTCAGCTCTTTTATCTCATCCAGAGTGAAGAGCTCAACTTGACAGTAATTCTGTAAAACCACAATCTGTTCTAAACACATCAAACTCTGACCATCATAAAAAAATTTCAAAAAACACTACACGGCAATTATCTTACTGTTTAGCTTGGTTACAGCAGCGTACAAGAAAGAGATCAATCAGTCTTCAACATTGTCTTTTGCACGTTGTCTCTCTTTTGCAAACATCCAGAGAAATTGCTGCACACTGGAGCAAAGCTCTAAGTAAAGTATGTCTGTTTCCATCCCTCCTGTCCTTTCATTGTATTGATTTGTTCTTTTACTGTATTTTCTGCCAAAAACTTTAGCCCAAACCTGATTCATAACCCAGCCTCTCAGCGTGACCACTGTGGCATAAAAATCTGGACAAAACACAGTCTTTATTGATTTTCTAAAGACACCATTTTTTCATTACTGGATACTTCAGGATTTAATGGTTGGTTGACAACAACAGTCACGAAAACATGAAGGCAAACCAACTTGTTCTTCTCTTATTTCAACCTCTATGAGAAGTAATACTCTCAGTTTCGGTGTACAGTATTGTTTAATGTAACAATTACTCCATCCTGTGTCAGAAGTGTGCAGAGATGTCAGTGTGGAGGAGAGATAACAGAGCCTACAGTCATCTGAAGCAGATAGAGCATGGCTAATGCACACAGGAGGATCAAAGCTAGCCCCTTCAGTAACATGGAGCTATTTCCAGGGTTAGCTTCAATCCTAACATCATGGTCTATTAGTGCATTTTAACATTAAAGCTGTAGCATGGGGCTCTGCAACATTGTTAATGTGTGGGCAGTAGATTAAAGGTCTTCCTCCACAGAACAACATGAGGGTATTTACAGTAGCATGTGATTATCAAGGCTAGCGTGGCCTCTGCTCTGGCATATGTTGATGTCGTTCTTCAGAGGCTAACAGGCTTATACAGCGGGGACAGAGATCTGTGTATTTTACAGTAATATCAAACCTGACATGTCTCAGTAGAGCTGAAGCCTGAAATCTTGTGCTCATCTGTTTTGATAAAAGTAACAACACAACAAGAAGGGATTTTATAAGAAATGTGTTTTGCTAAAACTTCTCAAAGCGAAACCTTGAAATCTATGATTTCTACAAGTACAATGAAGGAATATTTATCAGACTAATATATTTTAGTTCCGGCAGCTGTGCAGGAACAAAAAAGATTGTTATAAAACAAAAGTTGCCCTCCTCTGCCTCCACCTTATTAAATCTGACCAAATGCTTCGGTGGTTCTCTCCATTTGTTTCCCTGCCATGCATCTGTTTCTCTATGGTTATTATGATTCTGCGGATAGATGAGAAACAAATGAGATGAATGCCGGCCACCTCTGGCATTACCTGCAGGCAGAGTTTGTGTGAGTGGCTGTGTGTTTGTGTGTGTGTCATGTACCGGTGGGGAGCCAGTGAAATGAACTATCCTGCTGGCTGTTGGAGTGTGTGTTGAATGTTTGAATATTAGTCTGAACACACAGACTGGATTGGACTGTTTGCTAAAGCTGCAGAGACACAGAGTACATAGACAGGCAGAGTCCAATGCAAACTGCATTAAACAAAGAATGACAGACAGTATTATTCTCCCTGACCCTCCTCTAGGCCAGTCCAGAGGCCCAGGACATAATTTACTAAATATTGAACTCTGACCTCACAGATCATTACATCTATGTACATACTGCAGCATAGTCAAAACTGTAAAAGGAGTCAGTCAGTCAGTCATTCATTTTTAAGCACAGTATAGTCCAACAACCTTCCACTACAGTATGCTGAAGGCAGACACTCACACGCTTACTGTGGGTAGAGTTTTCATAGTGGAAGCTACAATCCCAGAGGACAATGCTTATTATAAGACATTAGAGTGAAGGGGATGATAACCAAAACTGAACCGCACATCTCCTCAGACTCAGGTATGCTTCTCAGAGATGGCAGATGTTTGTGCTGTGACATACTTGGCAACAGTTCCTATCCCGGTAGTCTCCCTTAATTTGCAGGACCCTCAACTTTTATGAAAAATAATCATCATACACCGATCCATATGATTTGTATGTTTGTCTGACGTTATCCAAGTTGCCAGATTGTGTATGAAATGCAACCTAGTCACACAATCCACACACATACAGACATTTTTAACCTGTCTGTTTCCCAACCACAACCCGGCAACCCACAACCTGATTCAAGTGTTGTGCGCAGCAGGTGACTGCGGACTTAATTCTTTTATTTATCTAATGATTAATGATAAATTTATCTAATGATAAATGTTATTATTAATTGACATGCAATGTAATTTAGGTGTTTTTTTTTTTTTTTTTTAAATCACTAATGTCGGCATGTGTTGTGCCTGCAGTGAAACACAGAGGAGCAAGGGTGAGACACTGGGGAAGGAAGAGGGAGAGAAGGTCACTCATTCAATATTCATATAGACCATCTTTTATTTTAACCTGGTAATGAAATGTATTTCATTGCGCCATAAACTCTAGGGAGCAACTTTGCCGTAGTCATATCCCTCTAATGGCACAAAGTAAGGCCTCAGCATTGCAGAGAAAGAAAAGTTGTGACTTGTAGTTCTTTTTAACATGTCATTGGCATAGTGCAGTGCTGTACCACAGTATCTCTTCTTTTATTCTGTTATCATGTCAAATATATTATAATATCAAAATAAGGAATTAGAAGTTTGCCTTTAAATGCACGTTGTTGCAGTGTACTGCTATTTTTTACCAATGTTTCTTGATAACGCCTTTCAAACAACACCAAGTTTCGCTTCCTTCTATTTATCTTTGCACATATAATGTGTGATATGTACGGTAATACAGTAATCTAGCGAAGAGCCTCTGGGTTCACTGCAGCTCCGCTGAATCTGTGGTGCTTTAGTGTAGGTTTGAACAGGGCTAGTGTACACTGCATTCATTCTCTCCACACTTGCCTCTAGTACATCCGATCTGTTTCTTTTCAGATGTCTACTGTGCCACAAACAGTGGAGTCTGTAACGCATTTAGTTGCTGAGTTAAGCAGCATAGTGACAGTTAAAACATACTGTGGTTTAGAAAATGATTCGCAGTAGCCGATGTATTGATTTCTGTAATTAAAGCTGAAATCCTGAACTATTTTGTTGCCCCGTGCAGCAGCAAAAAACTCTACAGATATTTATCTGCTATAACTTTTACAATAACATGCAGTTGGCTGCAATATGTGGTAGCAGTGACCATGGCATTTCAATAATTGATATCAAGGAAAGAATTATACAATTAATTAATGTGTGTAATTATCATACAATTTAAATAACTAGCACAGTTCCTGTGTTCTCTGTATGGTCAACCTCTAATAGATGTACATTTTGAACCTGATTTGGTGCTAAATAAATTATGGCATCAGCTAAATGCTTGACAAGAAATTTGTCCTTTTCATTTTGCCACATCACAAAGTGACAATGTGCCACTTAACCCCTAATGTAAGACAAAAGCTACCAGAAACCTGCATTTGACCCAGGGTCTATTTTGTTACTATTTCAGAACAAGTGCACTTGAATGTGTCACGAATCGTATTCATGAGTGCTGATCTCTGAAGCAGGAGCTTATGTGGAGCACTCAATGTAATGTTATACTGTAGCTGAGCAAGAAAGGAGCAAAAAGAAGGACTCAAGAAGAACTGCTATTAAACCTGTAACAGACCGTGGCTCTAACATTATTAATAACTGAATAAAAGATTATGTGTCACTGTGACACCTGGTATTTCACTGATAATGACACCTTACTTTGCAAATACTCAAGTCATTAATGTGGTGTGATCCCCTGGAGAGTTTGCTTCATCTCCTCCAGTGCTCTTAGTTTGTCTCCTTTGGTCTGTTATTGGCGACCTGCATGGATGGAGATGCATGTTCTCACTTGGACAAGTGATTACCAGATTTATATCTGCTTCATGTGGATAACGGCGGCCATTGATCATCTCAGCATGCTTGAATCTAATTGGCACTGTTACCAAGAATCATTTGGGTCAAACGCTGGAGATACTGAGGTAGCGCAGAGGAGTTGGAAGCTTTTCTACTGAGGGTTCAGTGGTGTTATATCTTTTAGATGAATATGTTGCCATGTTTTGGTCCAAAAAAAGCCCTTATCTATCAAACAAAGTTCCAAATGAGTCTGTTTGTAGGAGGAGATCAAACAGTAAATGCCATCTATGCAAACTGTATATTTGGATAGGATGAAGGATTTAATTAGTGGCCGCATTCACTTTTACCAGTGAAAACAATCCATGCTGGGTTGACAATGCAAGCATTGTAGGTAGGTAAATGTAGAGAAAACGTCTTTAAGCAGTGTCACAGAGCTTCATTATTTATTTTCAGGCCTGTAATTGGTCACATTCAGTAGTGGCATCCTGTAGCCTGGAGGCACAATAGCCTCACATTCACTCTGCTCTGCCTTCATTAACACATTAACACAAGAGCACAGTAGACACTCACTGTGACTCTAAAAGAAAAATTTCATAGGCCACACTCGACTGCTCACCCTCTGGCATCGTGCTCATCTGCAGCTTATTATTAATTCTGTTCTTCAGGACGTGGGCGTCACCTGGTCCAGACATTCGAGGCTATAACCCCAAAGATTTTTTCTTTAGCCCAGAATAAATCTCCACTTCTCCAGCAGTTTGTCGCTGCCTAACTGAACGTCAATAAAAGAAGACGGCAGTGCTGTAATTTTGTATCTTCTTTGAAAACTGTTGCATTTTGTCTTCAATGGACGGAGGCAAGACCGATCAGAGAGGGTTTACAGGAAAATACGTGCGAATACTTGTGTCTTATTGGCTGACAGGTTTCTGTCAATTCTTTAATGTGGTTACGATGCCAAACGCTAGCTCAGTCAGTCAGTGATGTGCAAAAATGGATGTAGATGTGTGCAAATTTTTACCGATATTGGGGTTGAAGCTGAAGCACAGACGTCCTCTCATGCTGAGCCAGGAAAACAAGGTGTGTAAATGTGTATACGAGTCCCAAGTTCCGCCATGAACATAGTATGAGCAGAGCATAAGTTATATTCAACTAACGTACTTTTCATTGCACAGGAGCCAGCTAAACTTTTTTTCTGATCATGTCAAACATTGACAGCTAAGTTAATCACAGCTTCCGTCAGTCAGTTTAAGTTCGCTCACTCACAGTCAGATTAAATTAGGACATAAACATTGAATGTAAATGATTCAGATGTGTCACACACACATCAGTGTAGGTCAGTGTCAGGTGTCAGCGATAGTGGTCATGAATCATCATGAACGTAAAAGGAGTATTTAGACGGCAGACAAACAATCGCCTGTCAGAAATTGCCTCGCCAATTTCTGTACTTTATCTCCAATGGAAAAATTACACACTCTGCAGTATAATTTGACAGGCAGCTCAACACCTTCACAATCTTCAACCTGTGGTTATAAAAATCACGTGGTTTATTGATAGAAAGGTGGAACTAGACATAGAAAAGTGAGTTGCAGGAATCTGAGTAGAGCATAGTTTGGCTTACTTGTTAACAAAGTTGGGCGAACTAAGTAGAATCAATGCATTCACCCTGGTGTTAAATCACTCATCAATTTCATCAATCAATTTTTACACTTCAGCAAGAGAAAGAGCTGGTGAGACAAAAGGCAGAGCCACAATGTGACAAAGCCACGACCGGTGAACGCTGAACATAAACACAGTCTTAAATAAATAACACCCAAATACAGTCAACTTTAGCAAATACCTTATCAGTCCTATTAATAAAAATCAAGTTACTTCTTGAGAAGGTGCGTGTGAGCATCTCAGTCATTTAAAAAGCCTGGTCTTAAACACACGCTTTTGGCTCTCTGTTTTGTAGTGAGATTTTCCGTGCCATCAACCAAAGGATAAAAAATAAATCCTTGTCAGTCAGCTGCTAATGGGTTGTTTCTTTTTTTCTTTTTTACTGAGGAAAAGCGTGTCTCTGCAGGCAAAACTGGGGATTTGAAGAAGACTGAAGGACAGAGGCCACATCAAACATGCCTTTGTTAATAGAAGTTAGAGAGAAGAAAGCACAAAAGGAAAATCTCCCTGCTTGGATCCAAACACAACAGGTCTGCTTGAAGGTGCCAAGCCAAGGATTTAAACCACTGTTTTCTGTTATCTCAGTGAAATGGCTAAGTCAACTTCCAATTAGCGGAATGTCATCATGCAGATGTGCTGGCCTCTGGCTAAATGTCAGACTTTGAGTCGTTAAAAGAGCCTGTGATATACCCGAATGAGTCAGTGTTTTGGACTCACAGTTGTTAGATTTTGTTGTGCTGGTGTTGTGAATATATGCGAGGATTTGTACAGCTTGTCAATTGCTTGTGTGTGTGTGTGTGTGTGTGTGTGTGTGTGTGTGTGTGTGTGTGTGTGTGTGTGTGTGTTTGTTTGTTTGTTTGTTTGTTTGTTGGTGTGTGTGTGTGTGTTTCTGTGTGTACGTTTGTGAGTGCGGATGCGTGCGTGCATTTCTGTGTTTATTTGTAGGAAATCTGTCCAGACTTCAACACAGTGAGTCAGTCCATAGGGACACAATGGAGCCAAGTCTGCTTTTTGTCTCTGAGCAGCTTATTATATAATAAATCTTGTCAGTTACATCCACATTATACAACCATATTTCTTGCACATTAGTCCGTCCCATCCTGTCCTATCCTTCACACGCTTTGTCTGCTTTGTTTTCGTTCCTCTATCTTTCCTTTATTCTGTTCCTCCTCGCTGTTATCCTACTCTCCAGTGCCTCTCATTGGTCAAACAGACTCACACCTCAGGGAATTCTCCAAAAAAAAAGAATTTAGTTTTATCATGAATTTGTCTTGTTTTATACTTTTCTTTTTTTCTTTCTACTCCCTCAAGTGTGTGGGAGGAATATTTTTTATTAGTGTATCAAACACAAATCTAAAAGTAATTTGTCAACAGCACAGAAAGTTCCTTCATTGAGACATGTTTTTAAAGTCTCCCTCATTTAATCTCCTCCTAAAACATCCTTTGATATCAAACAATTAAAGGTGATTACAGAACATTCAATTCATTCTGTTGCTGTCCTCTCAACAACAGTCAGGCTGCACAAACAACAATCTCCAGCTTGGATAGCACTGAGCATCATCTCCCTGTTTGACTCAGATAGAAAAAGATTTTTTGTTTCAAGGTCTCATAGACGCTGGATCATTCAAAGGCTGTACATTTTCAACATTGTCTGAGTTTGACTGGAGTCACAATGCATTACAAACAACATCTTGAAAGCAACGACTTTACCTTGACAAAGGTGCAGCTCCCCAGGCGAACTTGCATCGCTGTTTTGAAATCAACAGGAGCAGCCATGGGAAATTACTAAAGTGAAGAAGTCAGGAAAGTGTGGGTATGTTGAGGACAGAACAGCATACTTGATTATTTGAGGGAAAAATATGAGGGAGGAACATTGTTTACAATGTTTCAATGTCATCCACACAACACAATGTAACGTTGCTCTGTTTGTCAGGCTAATAAGCTATAATATCACAGACATGAAATGATGTATAAGTGGATGGATAGAGAAAGGATTTCAAGTGTTTTTGAGAGAATATAATGAAATTTTAAGAAAGACACAAGACAAAATCTATTCATTCAGAAGAATAAAGTGACAAACAGAGAAAGTGTGAGGTAATTCATAAAAGAAAACACTTGGTATTGGTTCCAAACTATTAGGGCTAACACAAATGAGAGCTTAAATGAGACATGAGGAGGCTAAAGAGAAGTAAAGATACAACATGTATCCTGTATGTTGCAACTTTATGCTAAAATATTTTTTGCCTCATCAATCTACATTCATTTCCCCATATTGACAAAGTGAAAACAAAATTTTAGAATTTTTTGCAAATCTATCAAAAAGGAAAAACTTAGATGACACATTGAGTCACAAGTATTCAGACCCTTTACTCAGGACTTAGTTGAAGCGCCTCTGGGAGCGATTACAGCCTTGAGTCTTCTTGGCTATGACGCGACAAGCTTTGCACACCTGGATTCAGGGATTGTCTACCATTCTCTGCAGATCCTCTCAAGCTCTGTCAGGGTAGATGGGGACTGTTGGTGGACAGTCATTTTCAGGTCTCTACAGAGATTCAAGTCAGGGTTCTGGCTGGGTGCAAGGACATTCCTAGAATTATCCTGAAGCCACTCCTGCATTGTCTTGGCTTTCAGCTTAGGGTCATTGTCCTGTTGGAGGGTGAACCTTCAGCCCAGTCTGAGGTCCTGGACCTGGACCAGGTGGACCATGGTTCACTGTTGGGATGTTATTGGGCAGGTGATGAGTGGTGCCTGGATTATTCCAGACATGACACTTAGAACTGAAACCAAATAGTCTTGGTCTCATCAAACAAGAGAATCTTTCTCTTGGGAACCTTCAATGCAGCAAGAAATGTTGTGTATCCTTCCCCAGATCTGAGCCTCGACACAATCCTGTTGCCCACCTCATGGTTTGGTTCTTACTCTGATATTATGTCAGCTGTGAGAACTTATACAGACAGGTGTGTGTCTTTTCAAATCTTGTCCATTCAGCTGTATTTACCACAGGTGGACTCCAGCCAAGGTGTAGAAACATCTCAAAGACGATCAAGTGAAATGGGCACCTGGGCTAAATTTCATAGCAAATGGTCTGAATACTTGTCAATGTGATATTTTAGTTTTTGTTTTTGAATAAATTTGCAAAACTTTCTAAAATTCCTTTTTTGCTTTTTCACAATGGGGTACTGACTCTTCAATGATGAGGGACATTTTTTATTTTAGCATAAAGCTGCAACAAAACAAAATATGAAAAAAGTGAAGGGATTGGACGAATCTTTAAATGCACTGTAACTTCATGTGACAGCAGTGATGTGACTGTGTTTCCACAGAGGCTGATGAGAATGTTGTTAATTTTATAACAGAGCAATGGACAAAGTCAGATTTAGACCCAGTGGTGGCGAAAGATGAAAGTTAAGCTATCATCAGAGTTATTTCAGTACATCCTGAGGGGGGCATGAATGTGTTTGCCAATTTTTTATGGCAATCTATCCAATAGTTGTGGACACATTTCACCCAAAACCACATATATAAAGGTCATGGCATCAGCCACATGAAATATCAGGGGATCTGTCTGTGACCTACGGGGACCATAATGTCTGTACAGAATTTCATCTGCATCTGTCCAGTTGTCTATATTTCAGTCCAAAGTTGATAACATGTTACTGTGTAGGAAGTGCTGCATTAGAGCTGCTTCACTAGTCAGTGCTGTTTACTCAGGTGATGACAGGTTGAATTTTCCCACTCTTTAATGAAGACCCACACATCTGTGAAGTGTTCACTCCGAGGGTCCGAAAACATGAGAAGATGCTGTGACTGAATATCCGGTTGATTAAACATTTCCGTCATGTTCACAGTGTCGGATCCGGTCAGAGTGGGTTTTCAAAACAAACAGGTACCAGCTGTGCTTAAAAAGCTTCCCCTGAGTTCCCTCATGGATATTAGTATCTACACACAGCGCTTTGATCTACATACTAATCATGATTAACTGATGCTTAACTAGCTTTGAAATCATCTTCATCTTTTTTTACAGTGTGTGTGGGTGTTAGCATATGTGGGGTTTTCACTGGAAGTGAATGAACAATGGTTCAAAGTCAAAGCGTCTTTGATCTCCGTCACGGCTTGGACATCAGCCAGCTAGGTGTCTCAAATTAAACCCTTTTTAAGCTCTTCATATTTAAGAAAGCTTGTTGTCTACTTCATAGTTTTAATTATTCCTCTTCTACTTTTCGTTGTTTCTGTCTCTACGGGCTTCATTGTGTTGTCAGTATGAGAATGTACCAAAATACCAAAGAACAGTTTGCTGCATTTCAAACCAAATCAATGAATCTCTTACACTTGCTTGCATACAAACTTTGCACGCTCGGATTTGTCAAAGCTGACTAACAGACTGAGCGCAGGGAGAGAAATGAGGAGATGATGGAGGGTGAAATGATGAAGGTGTATCTTCCTGCACTCCCACACAATCCATTCCTCTGCTCTCACCCTCTTAGCAACATTAAATCAATTATGCAATTAAGTGGGAGAAAGTGTTCATTTCTCGATGTTACTGATGCCCTTGGACATGAAGCCTCAAATGTCACTAAGCAGCAACAGCTCACACAAATAAATGGGCAAATAGAAACACTTTGTTTTTGTTCTGCCATTGTGGCCGTCGTGCTTTCTCACTCTTCCTCTTCCTCCTCTTAGTGCCAGCATGAGTAAAAAACCGGAGCATACCTTTATGAATTCTCTTTTATGCATAATGCACTGTATCTGAGTGCTGTTTGTCTCTGATCACTTCAACTTAACTGTAACTGCTCTCCACAGAAAGAGTTTCTGTTACATGCTCTGCTGCAGTTCAGTAGGTATGTTTAAGTAATTAATGCGCCGGTTTTATTTGAACAAACTCAGTTCCCTATTAGCTCTGACATTTATCTAACAAATGACTAGTGTTATAACCATCTTCTCAAGAGTATCACTCATGGAGGCTTTGAGCCATGCAGTTGATTAATCTCATCTATTTGACTGTGCTGTAATTAGCACAACATTGATGGAGGGCCCTCGTCATGGTATCGCACACGGAGCGCTGTATGTTTCAACTCGGGACAGATGGAAAACCTTTGGTTTCATGCAATTTCATGCAACAGCTTTGGCATTTATTATTCTATAAGAAAAATATAGACTATCATCAGAGACGTCCTGTCACCACATGCCTTGTTCAAATGCCTTTTACAAATAACATCATAAACTGTTGTTTTCTGCTGGTTCTTTACTGTTGTCAACAGTTTCTGCAGCGTGACAGAGAGATGAAAGACTGAATAACACTGCACTTATATTTGTATTTACTCTACTTGTTTGTAAAATTGTTTAATTACCACATGCCTGCAAAGTTGATCCATTAAATTTCTTTTGGTTGACATGAAGTTGAATAGTGTAATACTCACAAACACGCCCTCTCCTCCTCTGCCACTTAAATAAAGCAGCTTCAGACTAAACCTCTCAGCCACCATTAAACTCCTCCACATCTCTCTCTGCTGGGTGGTTTGTCTGAACTGTGACAGAGAGGCAGTTGAGGATATCATGCGCAAGGAAATCCAACACTTCAGCACACACAGCTCTGAACGCCCTTCTGCTCCGTTGGGTTTACAAGGTAGACAATGAACAGGAAGGAAGAAGACAAGGGGAAAGTCACACCTCTTATAACTGTTTTATTTATCGGGGCAGTGTGCATGTCTAATCTGTCATGGCAGTGATTTTGGCTCGGTCTGTGAGTTTGATACATCTCAAGAAACCAAATGAGGCGGCTGACACCCTGCCTGGGTTGTGAGTGTTGCGGTTTTACAGATGTGACACAAGGTTGAACGCCTGGAATCTCCACCTGTTCACTTCAGTGGTGGATGTGATGACTCTTACAGGACGATCAGGAAGCAGCAGGATGTTCTGTGAGAGCACTTAGTCAGGATACTGCTGTTAGATGTTCAAATGTAATTACATCCACTATTGAAAAGACCTCAATGGACCAGTCAGCACTCCCTGCTCCGGCTGACCCTAACAAAGAGAGACACTTTCCTCTTAGTATGAAACTGATTTTATTTCCTTGCAATTTATTACTGAATTTAACATTGCACTTTCAACATAAAAAGACCAGCTTTTTACTCTGTCTGAGTAAAATATTATGGGATGTCTCCTGTCCTTTCTACTTTTCCTCTCTTTCTGTTTCTCTTTTCCTCTGACTGTAGGGCTGCAGCTCCCAATTTTAAAGTGTAAAGTTTGTAAAGTGTAAAACTTTACAAAACATCTGTTGTACACTTCAGCTTTCAACAGTGTAAATAGTCAACACAGCATCATAACATGACTAATAATAGTGCTTTCGTTGGATAATATTTCATTTGTTAAAGTTTAATATGGCTGACTTATACAGAGGTAAACAAATACATAAACTTTTTTTATAATAAGTGATAATTGTAGTTTTTTTGGTTGGTGGTTTAATAATTATATAATAGCTATTCCACTTAATGGCACCAAGCAAAAAATGATTACTGTGATGATGTTTTTAAGATGAGCTGTAGCATAAGTCTTTTTCATGGAAGCACATGTGTAAATGATAAAATGAATGATGGCTGATATCCATTTAGCTGCTTCAGTTTCAGGGACCTGGTGCTGCGCACGCTGCCTCACTGTCACGGTTTACTGGGGCTTGAACTGAACGCAGCCGTGAATAAAATGTGAATAAAACATTTGACATGAATTGGACTTACACACTTGAAGCAGGCTTGAAGCTGATCTGGTAAAATGGATGTGTGGTAGGACTATGCCACATTCATGTTCTGTAGTGTGGAAGGAAGAACATGAAGCGTATATTTGCTTGTTTTTTCAGATGCCAAAGCACCATGCTGTATAAAAAAAAGAAGAAAAAAAAGAAAAGAAAACCTGTAAGACCAAAAGTGACCTGCTGCAGAGCCGTCACAGATGAGCTAGCTAGATAAACTGAGCTTAAATTAACATGTTACCACAGACAGGACGATGGAGGCAGCTCACTGTGGCCTTATGTCCCACAGGCGACAACGAGGAATAAGTAAGTGAGTTAGATGTATTATGTGGAGCGGTCAGAATAATCTGAATTTCCTAGTTGTAATTGTAACTTGCATATTGATGTAAACTCGGACGTTTGGAAACTGATAATGGACACGGGTCTATTGTTGTCCTGTGTGTGCATCTTTAGCCTTGCACCCAAGGTGAGATGACCTTTGCAGTCTAAAGTATCATAGACTCTTGTATGTCTCTCTGTCTTATTCTTAGTTCACATATCTCACATAATAAAGAAGGTCATGTCTGTTTAATTTCCGTTTTGTGTAAACTTCAGTTAATCTGGAATTGGCATAATTTTACCAACACTAACTGCTCCTTCTCTCCTGCCCCTTATTTAATTTCACCTTGTCTCACCTCTCTTATCTCCTCCTCTGGCCGTTTATCTTTGGTCTTTTTTCCTCTGCTCTTACTTCTTTTCTGTCTCATTTTATCTATTACACATTGATTGACTCCTGTCCTTCTCTGCTGTGCTGACTTGAGTGTGTGAGTGCACAACGACCAGCCACTCGTACTTTTTTCTTTTTATATACTATACAGTCACTTCTCTCCACAAACACACAAACATACACTGTGGTCCAAAAGTCTGAGACCACGTTGCAAATCTTTTATATTTCAACATAAACCTGGAAATAAGTTATGTCATGTTAAATGAAGAGGACATATTTAAGATTCTGCACTATTTCTAGGCCAGCAATCAAATGAACGCAAAATTTGGGTAATCGACCAACTTAACTCTTTTGCAGAAACTGGATCAGCTGTATCCAAACCACGATCAGAGATATCAACAATGACCACACCATCCGAAGATCAATACACCGAGCATAGATCCCTAAGAGATAAAAAAAAAAGCAACTTCAGTACAGATACAGAATTTGATAAATAAAGAACACAAGACTCCAGTCAGCAAAAGTATAAGAGGGCTGAATTGTAGTGGTGTCAGAGGATGGGTAGCAGTTTCTAAATCACTTCTCAGGTGGGGAAACAAAGCCAAAGGCTGAGGGTGGGCTAAGAAATGCCAGCATTTCACAGTGGCTGACTAGAAAAATAAAAAAGTCCAAGTTTGAGGTCTGTGGCAGAAACAGAGAGGGGTGTCTGTATGGAGATGAACAGAAGGGAGAATGATAGCTCAGTGTATCAAACTGACAGTAAAACATGGTGCTGGGTATTATTGAAGTCCGGGGGTTGTTTTGCCTACTCATGGAGTTGAACACCTCCACAGAATTGACTCCACCCTTACTGAGGAGAAGCACCACTCCATTCTTCAGAGACAGGCTTCACGCTCTGGTTTGCATCTTTGTGGAGAAGGATTCATGGTTCAGGAGGACAATGACCCCAAACACACCTCAAAGCTCCGCGAGGACTTTCCTCCACAGCCACCGCACCTCAACACCACTGAACATTTGAAGACGCGCTGTCTTGAAATCAGTGCATGCTGTCATTAAAGCAAAAGGGGGACAAACCGAACATTCATTCATGCACATATGTCAAAGATTTATCTTTTACTTAAAACGTTAAGCAAAATAAAAGCATCTTAACTAGTGGTCTCAGACTTTTAGACACTACTGTACACACGCACACACACATATGCATACACAAGATCCTATTAATACGACAGCGCTCTCTCTCATCACTGCAGCCCACTGAGTGTAGAACATTACTCGTCTCCTCTCTTAATTGATCATCTCTCCTCGTCTCTCTTCTGTTCATCCTCCAGTTAAGTGGAGCATGTTCATGCAGCATTAAAACAGTGTGTCAGAAACCACATTAACCAACTGAGACAGACCCACAGCTTTTCCAAAAAAAAAAAAATGGATATTATGTGGAAGGATTTGGGAAACTGGTAAAATGATGAATGCCTCTTTTTCATGCTGAAATTTGGCTCATTGTCTGTTGTTGCTGTCTCCTCTGCTCATCCCTCACTGTGAGTAAATAAAACTGTTTCACTCTGAACCTCTCCATCACTTCTCACTCATTTTCCACCATGACATAAACTGTTGTAGGAGCAGGCTTTCATTAAAACCATATTAACCCCCGAGAGAGACATGCCAGTGTCTTCAAGAGGTCATCCATCTCCTGGGTTTTCCCTCATTTTCTCTCTGTCTCTCCTTCCTAAGACAGATAATTCAATATGTTCAGAGCAGGACAGAGAGCTGTTCCTTTACATAATTTTATTAAGCAACATTAGCAGCGCTATCAGAGAGGTGACAGGAAGGAAATGGATTGGAATTACAATGTAATAAAATAAGTCATCAGTGGTAGAAAGGTGAGCCTGTGCGTGCTGCAAAATGTCACTCTAACAACACGTCAGCCCCTCAAAGGCAGAATTTACATAACCTGCTTACATTCCCATTATTTCTCTTAGGGGGACCTTGTGATCGGATTGTCTGTTGTTTTTTTTGGGGGGGGGGTTTCAAACTTAATTTCTTACCCCGAACCCATTTCAGCGATACTATTAAAGTGGATTCTGAAGTGGTTCAATTTACTTTGTCTTGCTTCCCACGTACTAGAAAATTGGTTGTGTTCAGTGTGTCTCTCTTTGCACACGTGACTATCTACTGCATGTGTGCAGGTTTTAGTCTGTGTTGTTATATCAGTTTAATCTTGAGGGCTGAGACGCTGTCTTTTAAGTTGCCCAAGATGAGAGGCACCAGGCTGGTGGAAGGATGCTCACGAGCCCTCTGCATTTTGCTGATTATATAGTTCTTTTAGCATCATTAGACTGTAACCTCCAGGTACTGGGGTGGTTTTCTGCTAATTGTACAGTAGCTGGTGTAACAGTCAGCACCTTTAAGTGTGAGGCCATGGCAGTGTGTTGGAAAACGCCTCATGTGTTTTTGGAGTAAGTTGGTGCACCAACTGAAGGTCAGTCTGGGTAGTATCTCTGGGCCCTCTTTATGAGTGGGGTTAGGATGGAGCACGAGATTGACCGGTGGATTGGTTGTGAATGTTGTGGTCAAGAGGAAGCTGAACATGAAGACGAAGTTATTGATTTAGCAATTTACCTACCATGTTTGAACCTATGGTGACTAACTGAAGAATGGGATCAAAATACAGCTGAAATGAGCTTCCTACGCAGGGTGTCATTTTGAGACAGGATCTGGAAAGGTATCATCGTGACGATCATGACATACTTGCATGTATTTGATTATCCAGCAATACAACTTGTTGAGCCGGGTTCAACCTTTTCTGTGTTTTCCTTGCCATTTTTTTGTGAAAAAGTGAAGAGCACGGGCATCTGACAGGAGCTTGCAGCCCTGCTCAAAACCTAGAGCTGAGGAGCTCCATATCTATGCAGTAGAAAGGGCAAGTTGATGTAGTTTAAGCCGTCTGAGGAAGATGCCTCCCAGCCTGTGAGGAGGAGACCCCGGGACAGACCCAGAACACACTGGAGGGATTACATGTGCCGCCCAGGAGCGCCTGAATCTTCAGCAGGGAGAGCTGGAGGAAGCGGCTCGGGAGAAGGACATGTGTTTGGTGGCTAAACAAAGCAACCCAGCCGCTGTTTTACACTGCAGAGAGACTGAGGTGCCTGATACTGTCCAGAGTAGGTCAATCAGAGTTATGATGAGACAGGTTTATTCCCAGGTGAGTCATTGCTGTGAGCGACATTGATTGTCAAATCATTTGCTCCCACAGCATCCGCTGCAGCTCACTTTGATGTTTGAGGGCAGGGGTGTCGTGACAACACATGCTGACTCCACATCTGGGTCCCGCTCCTCGTACATGGATAACTGAGTTACAGTCAAGCTTGTTGACAGTTTCGAAAATGCGCAGGATCTTCTGTTCCCCGAAGCAAACTTTGGTCTATCTTGTTACCAGAGCAGCAGCTCAAATCTTCAAAGTCACAGGTTTAGTCAAACTTTAAGCTTGTTTTCCATAAACATTTTCAAGTAAAGCTTTCCCTTTCATTAAACACACCCCTGTAGATCAGTGTGTTAATATTATCAGACAGGTTTTCAGAGAACAGCAAGATCTTAGTTTACATAAGTAATTTACATAATGAGAGGAGTTAAATACCTATGTTACCGAAAAAGCACCCCTGGGTGTTAAGATAATGATTTCTACATTTGTTTTATCCAACCAGAGGCAACACAAAGCAGTTTAGTTAAATAACAAACAAGCAATTAGCTTTAATAATAAAAGGCAATTAGTTTTAAAAACACCAAAAACCAATCATCAAAACATGTAAAAATTAACTATAGCTGAACGTTATTGGACTATTAACAGAAATGCTAATTATTTCTTGTTGGTATAGTATTTAAATTGACTTTGATTAAATTAATTTTTCTAATGATTTAAAATCACTCCCAGCCTTTCATTTTATTGTAAAAGTGTTGAAATACATAAACCATGTTTTTTTGTAGTTAAGGTTCTTTTACAGTTTCTCCTGCACTGGTTGTGGAGTCATGTTTGGACAGTTTTAAAATAAGATAGGTTTTACACAGCCCAAAATGTTTAACAGTTGACGACTGGCAGTAAAACTAACACTGTTTCTTAAAGCCATGGCGCAGACTCATGTTGCCATTTATAGCAAATTAGGATGGAGATAAAAAAAGATTATTGAACTGACTAACATGATATTAGCCTATAGACAGTGTATGAGAGCAGGAACTTCTTCCCACCTCATCATTTTCAATTCTGCCCGATCCTCCCTTCATCCCTTCTCTGGCAGCCTTCAGGCAGCAGTGATGGAGTGAGTGTGCGTGTCTCATTGTTTGTCATGAAAATAGGATTTCAGCGGATGGATGGAGAGATTCTGTAGGAGAAATGTAATCTAAAGGGAGCAGGACAAAATGGATGGATTGTTGTGGCTGCAGACTTCATCCCTCCCGGATGTGGGAGTTGTGGGATGAGCTTCCAACTGTAATATTTCCACAGATACTCATTTTCAAATTAAAGCAAAAACAGTCGCTGGTTTGTCTCATCACATGACTGTGCGGCAGCACACAGGATGTTGCACCTGCTTTGTTTTTAGCTTCACTTTTGCCAAGTTTCTTTGGCAGTTTGCATTCTGTAAAACACGCGAGGAGCACAAATCAAGAACATACTGTGTACAATATTCATTCAATTCCTTCTGATTGCCAAGTTTCTCATTTTTCAAGTTACTATGAAATCAAATTGGTTCTTTTGGACAACATGAGAGTTAAGAATTTACATACACAAACACATTTCCAAATTCTTAGCTGCTGTTGAAATGTCCTATTTTTTTTTTATTATTCCCCCAAAAAAGGAAATGAGGAGAAAATAAAAATAGATATACAGAATGCAAACTGAACAAGAGCGACTGAAAATCCCTCTTTGAAACCGATGACAGAATAAACCTGTGGAGAGAAAGGAAGAGAGTGTGGCATTTGGAATAAAGAGCAGACATTTTTCCATCACTGGATCACAACACACGAATATGCAAGGACGTTTGCTCGATAACTAGTCGACTGTCTTTTTGTAATTTATATTGAAAGCGTACAACAGCTGTCTGCACTGGGTACCCTCCAGAAACTTTTTAGTATTCAGGCTCACTGATCTTGTCTGGTCTCAGACTCCTGAATCTCCACATCACTGCTTTCCTCTCTGTCCGTTTTTTTTACAACAGCCACAGATTATAGAATGAAGTTTATAAGTAAAATATTAACATTACTAACAAGAATGATTTCCAAAATTACAAAAAAAATAAGACCCACATTGGAACAGCACTCGTCTTCATGTTTGATGAGTGGAAACTGTAATTCCGTGTTTGATTTGCTCAGAGCTTGGCTGTGAGAGGGGTAAGGAAGTGGATGAGAGTGTGTGAAGTGAAGAAAAATCTATTTCCAGATCTTGGACTGTGTCAACAGCGTTACATTGCTCTCCAGTGTGGCTCTCTGTTTTACTCTTATCTCCAAGCTTTCTGTTCCGACTCACTCACAATCACAGTCGGTACTTAGGATATTAATTTTAAATTTGCTTTAATTTTAAAGCAGTCTGGAGCTCGATCAGGTGAACTAAACTCATTAAGTCAAAAGTCTGCTTGTTTCACATCAGTCTCTAATCTCTTTTCTTTTTTCTTCCTGGCAGGTGTCTTTAATATCCAGACTTTAGTCTCAACATTCCCACTAATTAGTTTTAGTATTCACTCACTCTCTCTTCACGCATTCTCCACATGACAGACTGAACTTTACAGACATAGAATTTCATTTCTCTGATTTCTCTTTAATCTGCTCTGACATTTAATTGCTAGGTCTCTCCAGTCTAGGAGGTTTTGTCATATTTCTCCATCATGCTGTTCTGAGACGGATGGTGAAGGTGGTGAGGCTTCACCGTTACTCTCTTTCTGCTACACCAGTGAATCATTCCTTCAGTTTTTCTTATCTATTTTCTGACTTCGTCTGCCCATATGGGGACAGACCGGAGCATGCTGGGATAACAGCACAGCAGTTAAACTCTTTCAGACCTTTGCACCTGTCAGCTCGGTGCGATGGGACCCGCTATGCTGGGCGGAGCGAGACTGGCTTTCTTGTTATGAAGGCATGCCCTCTTCGCCAGCAAATCTCTCCATACACAAGGGATATCTCTGTGCTTTACAGGAAAGAAGGTATTTTTAGGTTTCCATCTTCACAGATTTTCCCAGAGATTTATTTGGTAGGTTTTCCCAGAAGGTCACGGAATATAACTTTCATTTAGAAACTCACAGTTTTATCTGTAAAGTGGAAATCTTAGCAGACTCATTCGCTGCTCTTGGTTCTATATGTTATCTCTCTCGGGCCATTAAAATGGTCTATTAGTCTACAGCACTGGATACACAAATATATTAGTTCACGCTAATCTCTTTAGCCCCATTTGCATTAACTTTCTTCATCCTCTCTGCTTATTTACCAAGTGATGTTTGTGTTCTGCTCTCTAAAAAGCCACATGTCAGTGTTTCAGCATTATCATCATAAGTGTAATTGCAGCAATAAAATGTGTAAGCATGGTTCAATTGTCAAAATTGTTACTGGGGCTGATATGAACTCATTAGGCCATGAAAGTCTTTTTCCGTTTTTAAAGTTAATTAGATGTTCAAATTGGAGCTGCAAAGGTGAAAGGGTTTGGATCTTTTAACTCCACTCCTTCATCAGCGCACTGCAGCCAAAAGAAACTAGACATTCACAAAGCAAAGGCAGACACTGAATGGGCTAAATCCCCTGACTAAATTAAATTTGTCCTTGCAACATTGTCTGACAGCCGAGCTCACAGGAGGACGGATTATGTCCGTGCTCTCCACTCCTTTTCCTCTCCTCCATTCTGTCCGCTCTCTTATAATGGAGTGTCTTTGAACCCATGTAATTAAACATTCGCCTCAACTGCTGCAGAGATATTCCCATCATCATGCAAACACACACACTCACACACACACACACACACACACACACACACACACACAGTCACTCTCTCTCTCTCACTGTTAAGTTGTAAAAAAAAATAAATAAATAAAAAATCATTCAAACAAGTCCTTGTACACTCTTTTTACTTTTGAAGAAACCTAAGCTCTTAAGAGTACTTGACCAAAAAGATGTTATTAATTCACCGAAACCAGGAATGTTGGTGCTACAACTTTCCAAACAAATGACGTCACTCTTATTATGTCACTGGTTTCTACCATTGGATTGGCAAGTTTGGCTTTTGGCTTGCACTGTCTATATAAGCTCATACCTGGAATTTGGAAAATGCATCATTGCAGAAGTAATTTGAACAGGTTGTTTTTCAGTTATCTGTATCATTATGATGATGTTTTGCAGCTGTTAAAGCAAAGAATCTATAGCATGAGAATATCCTTCAGCCTCTCAGAACACGGTGCCTCCCCAGGATGTTGCGGATGGTCCCGTCGGGCGAGCGCCACATCTGCTTCAGCTTGAACTCCTCCTCTCGCTTCTCATTTGTAGTGATGGTGGCGCACTTGATGCCCACGTTGTAGGTGAAGGATGCAGGTATATAAAAAAAAAGTTAATGTACAAAATCCCAGTGTGTAAACTGAACATAAGGAATGTGATGTTGTCTTATTGCATATGCTCAAGTAGGAATGCCTAAACAATAGACACACATTCATTTTAGCCATTTTAATGCTCTTTGGTGATTAAGTCAAGTCAATAGATGGGTAGAAGTTAACACATTAAGTTCTAGTATAATAAAAGAAGATTTTGGAATGAGATACCCAGCATCTCCAAAGAATTCATGGATGTGTGTGTGCCTTCTAATGCTTGCTAGTTTCTAGCTGAACAATAACACCTTTCCAATATTTTGTTTTTTTTTTTGTTTTTTTTTCACAGGGTATGTTTTCCATGAACAAGTGAAGAGGCGAGAGAGCAAGGGAGGAGGGAAGCAAAGACGCAAGAAGAAATCCAACTAAATGAAGAGCTTGAGAAACAAACTATGTCGCAGCTCAAGAAAGACGTATGTGACAGTGTTGATCCTCTGTGTTCCCATGACAATAGTTGTCACGTCCTCATCCTTCATGTCGAGGTGTCAGAAATCCCAGGCAACACTGGTAATCTGTCTCAGAGAGGTGCAGCAGCACATTGGGGACCTGCCTGAATCACACACGAGTTATTACAAACACATGACCTCTGTTTGCACCTCAGTGCACCTCGCAGTGTACCCACACTGGTGTGTGTGTCTGATTCCTGTTCACCTGTCACTCAGTCTGACCTAAACAAACCCCTCCAGATAACATCTGTCTTTCCCCTTTCCTGTTTATTTCTTCCATTAAGTTAAAATCTGTGATAGAGCTTCCTTTCATCAAAATAATTTGTCTGGTTTTACGTTACATTGAACTTCAGTGTTGCTCTGTTCACCAAGCAAACAGCTGCTTCACGTTTCTAGTAGTTGTGTCTGATTAATTAATCCTCAGGAACCTTTTCTGTGCTTGTTACATAGTTTAAAAATGTCTTTTCACTCCTCTTTCCCTCTTTTCCCGTCTCTGTTATTCCCTGTCTTTCATCCAGCTACAGCACAATGCTGATCTCAACAGTTTTATAGAGACAGATCTTTCAGACGTTTAGAGTTGAGTAGGAAAAATTGCCATAAATGCTTAAGGGAACTTTCAATTTGTGCTGCAATTTGAGGAATAGAGGGGTGGGAGCAGAAAAAAAGGAACTGAATGGATTTAAATCAGCTGATTTATTGAAAAGGAAAGTGTCCCGGCAAGTTGTATTTCACTGATGTTTGTACACACTAGATGTACTGTGTGATTAGGTAACCACCAGTTTCCCGGAAGGAGGCAGTCTATGTGTTCATGTGTATATGAGTCTGACAGCACACACGTCCGAGTTACGGACGTCTGAGGGACTGCTGCATTTTGTCTGCTCTGTGCCCTAGGAGTCTCTATCGATCTTAGACAACAGACATGAAAGACATGGGGAGCAAGGCAGCAAGGGAGACAGGTGAAAGGAGAGAGACTGGAACCGGAAAAAGAAAAGGAGGTAATTTCAAGCATAAACCAGTTTCTCATATCTGACTTGCAACTGATCGATAGCTTCTACTGTGAGAAGCACACTGCCTGTCTGGCTGGCTGCTTACTATCACTTCCTCCTGGGCACTACAGAGACATATTCCCCCAGAAGAAATTATATGTGGAGACAAATTTGTGAGATGGCTCAAGTGTAAAAACAAAACATTCATAATGAAAACTCAATCAGTTCTGTTACTACACAAAGAGATTTGGAGCTTATGTTTGCTGATACATTCTGCAGTTAAAATGATATAAAAGGATTTATGTCTATAAAGCTGAGACATGCGGTTTCAGTTGTAAAAAATACAATTTGAGATCACCTTATCAGCCGTACTCAAAGCAACCATTCAGAAAACCACAAGCTTGTGGCAAGACTTAAAGGTAGCAATGATGGCCAGTTATTAGAACAAGGCCTAATGTTTGTGGCTTATTCCTGCCTTTTTCTTTTCCACCTATCTGTTCAGAATTTCCACAATTACACAAATTACACAAATATCAGTATATAACAGCCAGGTTTAAAATTATTACTGAGTCATTAACCTTCCTCTTGCACCACCAGTGGGACCAAATTTCAGCTTTTCATGATACATTGTCTGAGAGACATAATTCCCATGGCCGTTTGATTCTCTCAAGGAGAGGGGATAAACCTCTTTAAAAACTCTGTGCTCTCTAGGAAGTCTAGGTTGGTTCTCCACGTCCGATTTGCCGACTATTGCTTATGTCAACAGGATTAAGAATCGATATTAGTTAGATGTTAGTTACCAAAGCTAGGGAGTGATGACCCCATGTCACCTGACCAACCACCACCTACGTTAGTCAACATCCACATCGCACTCATGGCTGAGGCGATGACTCAGACGTCTCCCAGGTTTGTGTCCACTAATCTTAT